>NW_028284054.1:977500-1005000 GCF_059516105.1 Syngnathus floridae
TTTAAAGACCCTCCGCGCGGGCCGCTGATCCCGCTCGGTCGCTCCGGCCTGTGTTTAAGGAGGCGGCCGGTCCTCCCATTCTGCCAGTGTTCCTTGGACTTTGAATATTTCAAAGTCTTTCCGCTCCGGGCTAGGGCGGGTGAGGTCGTCTCGAACCACGTGCCTGAAGGCCGCCTCGCGCCGGATGCAGGCCCCGCTCTGTCGTGCGGTGTGACCGTCCAACGCGGGCATCGCTAGATTAGCCGTGGCCACGATCCTTCCACACCGCGAGCCTTTCGCCCTCGGCTGATGTTCGGCCAACGTGTGGGGAGGGGGGGAAGGACGGCTGCCGGGAGCAGACAGCCGTCCCCGGGTGGGGTGTACAGTCCCTTCACCGCGGCCGCCGGGAGCAGACGGCCGTCGAGCGATTCTGCCATTGTTCCTAGGACTTTGTACATTTTAAAGACCCTCCGCGCGGGCCGCTGATCCCGCTCGGTCGCTCCGGCCTGTGTTTAAGGAGGCGGCCGGTCCTCCCATTCTGCCAGTGTTCCTTGGACTTTGAATATTTCAAAGTCTTTCCGCTCCGGGCTAGGGCGGGTGAGGTCGTCTCGAACCACGTGCCTGAAGGCCGCCTCGCGCCGGATGCAGGCCCCGCTCTGTCGTGCGGTGTGACCGTCCAACGCGGGCATCGCTAGATTAGCCGTGGCCACGATCCTTCCACACCGCGAGCCTTTCGCCCTCGGCTGATGTTCGGCCAACGTGTGGGGAGGGGGGGAAGGACGGCTGCCGGGAGCAGACAGCCGTCCCCGGGTGGGGTGTACAGTCCTTCCACCGCGGCCGCCGGGAGCAGACGGCCGTCGAGCGATTCTGCCATTGTTCCTAGGACTTTGTACATTTTAAAGACCCTCCGCGCGGGCCGCTGATCCCGCTCGGTCGCTCCGGCCTGTGTTTAAGGAGGCGGCCGGTCCTCCCATTCTGCCAGTGTTCCTTGGACTTTGAATATTTCAAAGTCTTTTCGCTCCGGGCTAGGGCGGGTGAGGTCGTCTCGAACCACGTGCCTGAAGGCCGCCTCGCGCCGGATGCAGGCCCCGCTCTGTCGTGCGGTGTGACCGTCCAACGCGGGCATCGCTAGATTAGCCGTGGCCACGATCCTTCCACACCGCGAGCCTTTCGCCCTCGGCTGATGTTCGGCCAACGTGTGGGGAGGGGGTTATGGACGGCTGCCGGGAGCAGACAGCCGTCCCCGGGAGGGGAGACTTCACGGCGGCCGCCGGGAGCAGACGGCCGTCGAGAGATTCTGCCAGTGTGTTCCTTGGACTTTGAAAAGTCTTTCCGCTCCGGGCTAGGGCGGGTGAGGTCGTCTCGAACCACGTGCCTGAAGGCCGCCTCGCGCCGGATGCAGGCCCCGCTCTGTCGTGCGGTGTGACCGTCCAACGCGGGCATCGCTAGATTAGCCGTGGCAACGATCCTTCCACACCGCGAGCCTTTCGCCCTCGGCCGGTGTTCGCTCAACGCGCGGGCCGCTGATCCCGCTCCATCTCTCCGGCCTGTGTTTAAGGAGGCGGCCGGTCCTCCCATTCTGCCAGTGTTCCTTGGACTTTGAATATTTCAAAGTCTTTCCGCTCCGGGCTAGGGCGGGTGAGGTCGTCTCGAACCACGTGCCTGAAGGCCGCCTCGCGCCGGATGCAGGCCCCGCTCTGTCGTGCGGTGTGACCGTCCAACGCGGGCATCGCTAGATTAGCCGTGGCCACGATCCTTCCACACCGCGAGCCTTTCGCCCTCGGCTGGTGTTCGGCCAACGTGTGGGGAGGGGGTTAAGGACGGCTGCCGGGAGCAGACAGCCGTCCCCGGGAGGGGAGACTTCACGGCGGCCGCCGGGAGCAGACGGCCGTCGAGAGATTCTGCCAGCGTTCCTTGTACTTTGAATATTTCACAGCCGTGCTCGCACTTAGGAAATTTTCGAGCGCTGTGGCACTTAGACATTTTTCGTCAAGAGAGGCACTTAGACATTTTTCGTCAAAAGAGGCACTTAGAAATTTTTCGTCAAGAGAGACACTTAGAAAATTTTTCTCTCTCTCTCTGTGTGCCTTCCAGGGTGCTTTGCCGTGCAACCCTGCCTGGGTGGCCGAGCAGGGGGCGATGCTGGCGGTTAAACCAGCGCTCGACTCTTCGCCGTTCTTTACCGTCAATTCCGCGCCCCCCATGCTCGTTCTGACTATATTTTGCGAAAGGGGAGTAAATCGTTGATGAGTACGCTGACTAGTGGGACCAACCATCGTACTCTGGCGCACCTGAAGACCAAAGTTGGTACTGCACCCTACCCCTGGTACCCCAACCCCTGGTACCTAAAGAGGGAGAGGCCGAATTTTCGCTTTCGGCGGCCGACCGCGGGAACCAGCCGAGGCGGACACTTTTCGGCTCAAGAGCCGTTGGCACTTAGAAAAAATTCGCACAAGTTGGCAGGACTTCCGGGGCCAGAGGCCGAATTTTCGCTTTTGGTGGCCGTTATGGGGAACCAGCCGAGGCGGACACTTTTCGGCTGTTGAGTCGTTGGCACTTAGAAAATATTTGCCAAACTTGGCTTGACTTCCAGGAGAAGAGGCCGAATTTTCACTTTTGGTGGCCGTTATGGGGAACCAGCCGAGGCGGACGCTTTACGGCTGTTGAGTCGTTGGCACTTAGAAAATATTTGCCTAACTTGGCTTGACTTCCAGGAGAAGAGGCCGAATTTTCACTTTTGGTGGCCGACCTGGGGAACCAGCCGAGGCGGACACTTTTCGGCTCAAGAGCCGTTGGCACTTAGAAAATATTTGCCAAACTTGGCTTGACTTCCAGGAGAAGAGGCCGAATTTTCACTTTTCATGGCCGTTATGGGGAACCAGCCGAGGCGGACACTTTAGGCTGGTTGAGTCGTTGGCACTTAGAAAATATTTGCCAAACTTGGCTTGACTTCCAGGAGAAGAGGCCGAATTTTCACTTTTGGTGGCCGACCTGGGGAACCAGCCGAGGCGGACACTTTTCGGCTCAAGAGCCGTTGGCACTTAGAAAATATTTGCCAAACTTGGCTTGACTTCCAGGAGAAGAGGCCGAATTTTCCCTTTTGGTGGCCGACCTGGGGAACCAGCCGAGGCGGACACTTTAGGCTGGTTGAGTCGTTGGCACTTAGAAAATATTCGCCAAACTTGGCTTGACTTCCAGGAGAAGAGGCCGAATTTTCACTTTTGGTGGCCGACCTGGGGAACCAGCCGAGGCGGACACTTTACGCTGGTTGAGTCGTTGGCACTTAGAAAATATTTGCCAAACTTGGCTTGACTTCCAGGAGAAGAGGCCGAATTTTCACTTTTGTTGGCCGTTATGGGGAACCAGCCGAGGCGGACACTTAACGCTGGTCGAGTCGTTGGCACTTAGAAAATATTCGCCAAACTTGGCTTGACTTCCAGGAGAAGAGGCCGAATTTTCACTTTTGTTGGCCGTTATGGGGAACCAGCCGAGGCGGACACTTTACGCTGGTCGAGTCGTTGGCACTTAGAAAATATTCGCCAAACTTGGCCAGACTTCCAGGAGAAGAGGCCGAATTTTCACTTGTTCTGGCCGTTATGGGGAACCAGCCGAGGCGGACACTTTACGCTGGTCGAGTCGTTGGCACTTAGAAAATATTCGCCAAACTTGGCTTGACTTCCAGGAGAAGAGGCCGAATTTTCACTTGTTCTGGCCGTTATGGGGAACCAGCCGAGGCGGACACTTTACGGCTGTTGAGTCGTTGGCACTTAGAAAATATTCGCCAAACTTGGCCAGACTTCCAGGAGAAGAGGCCGAATTTTCACTTGTGGTACCCGACCTGGGGAACCAGCCGAGGCGGACACTTTACGCTGGTTGAGTCGTTGGCACTTAGAAAATATTCGCCAAACTTGGCCAGACTTCCAGGAGAAGAGGCCGAATTTTCACTTGTTCTGGCCGACCTGGGGAACCAGCCGAGGCGGACACTTTACGCTGGTTGAGTCGTTGGCACTTAGAAAATATTCGCCAAACTTGGCCAGACTTCCAGGAGAAGAGGCCTAATTTTCACTTGTTCTGGCCGACCTGGGGAACCAGACGAGGCGGACACATCACCCCGCAAGTGCCGTTGGCACTTTGAAAATATTCGCCAAACTTGGCCAGACTTCCAGGAGAAGAGGCCGAATTTTCACTTGTGGTGCCCGACCTGGGGAACCAGCC
Organism: Syngnathus floridae; assembly: GCF_059516105.1. Classification (NCBI taxonomy): domain Eukaryota; kingdom Metazoa; phylum Chordata; class Actinopteri; order Syngnathiformes; family Syngnathidae; genus Syngnathus; species Syngnathus floridae. The sequence goes on from NW_028284054.1 coordinate 981,695, forward strand.
GAGGCGGACACTTTACGCTGGTCGAGTCGTTGGCACTTAGAAAATATTCGCCAAACTTGGCCAGACTTCCAGGAGAAGAGGCCGAATTTTCACTTGTTCTGGCCGACCTGGGGAACCAGACGAGGCGGACACATCACCCCGCAAGTGCCGTTGGCACTTTGAAAATATTCGCCAAACTTGGCCAGACTTCCAGGAGAAGAGGCCGAATTTTCACTTGTTCTGGCCGACCTGGGGAACCAGACGAGGCGGACACATCACCCCGCAAGTGCCGTTGGCACTTTGAAAATATTCGCCAAACTTGGCCAGACTTCCAGGAGAAGAGGCCGAATTTTCACTTGTTCTGGCCGACCTGGGGAACCAGACGAGGCGGACACATCACCCCGCAAGTGCCGTTGGCACTTAGAAAATATTCGCCAAACTTGGCCGGACTTCCAGGAGAAGAGGCCGAATTTTCACTTTTTCTGGCCGACCTGGGGAACCAGACGAGGCGGACACATCACCCCGCAAGTGCCGTTGGCACTTTGAAAATATTCGAAACTTCCATCAAACACACATCGGCTTTTTCGCCGTCGCTGTCCGGCCTGGGCACCATCGTGGCTCGGACAGTTCGTGTGCCAGCTTCCGTTGGCACTTAGAACATTTTTCAAAATAAAAATAAACAGTCCTGCACATACGTGCCGACTATATTTTGCGAAAGGGGAGTAAACCGATGAGTACACTAACTAGGGGGACCAACAGACCGTAGTGGTCTCCCCTGGTACCTAAATGCATACCCCTGGTACCTCAGCGACTACCCCTGGTACCTAAATGCGTACCCCTGGTACCTCAGAGAGGCCGAATTTTCACATTCCGTGGCCGAACTAGGGAACCGGACGAGGCGGACACTTTTCCGGGAGAGACCCGATGGCACTTAGAAAATATTCGCTCAAGTTGGCAGGACTTCCAGAGCAAGAGGCCGAATTTTCACATTATGTGGCCGAACTAGGGAACCGGACGAGTCGGACACTTTTCCGGGAGAGACCCGATGGCACTTAGAAAATATTCGCTCAAGTTGGCAGGACTTCCAGAGCAAGAGGCCGAATTTTCACATTATGTGGCCGAACTAGGGAACCGGACGAGTCGGACACTTTTCCGGGAGAGACCCGATGGCACTTAGAAAATATTCGCTCAAGTTGGCAGGACTTCCAGAGCAAGAGGCCGAATTTTCACATTATGTGGCCGAACTAGGGAACCGGACGAGTCGGACACTTTTCCGGGCAAGACCCGATGGCACTTAGAAAATATTCGCTCGAGTTGGCAGGACTTCCAGAGCAAGAGGCCGAATTTTCACATTATGTGGCCGAACTAGGGAACCGGACGAGTCGGACACTTTTCCGGGCAAGACCCGATGGCACTTAGAAAATATTCGCTCAGGTTGGCAGGACTTCCAGAGCAAGAGGCCAAATTTTAACATTCCGTGGCCGAACTAGGGAACCGGACGAGTCGGACACTTTTCCGGGAGAGACCCGATGGCACTTAGAAAATATTCGCTCAAGTTGGCAGGACTTCCAGGCGAGGAGGCTGAATTTTAACTTTTTCTGGCCGACTCGGGGAACCAGCCGAGTCGGACACTTTTCCGGGCAAGACCCGATGGCACTTAGAAAATATTCGCTCAAGTTGGCAGGACTTCCAGGCGAAGAGGCTGAATTTTCACTTTTTCTGGCCGACTCGGGGAACCAGCCGAGTCGGACACTTTTCCGGGCAAGACCCGATGGCACTTAGAAAATATTCGCTCAAGTTGGCAGGACTTCCAGAGCGAGAGGCCGAATTTTCGCTCGTTCGGGCCGACTCGGGGAACCAGCCGAGTCGGACACTTTTCCGGGAGAGACCCGATGGCACTTAGAAAATATTCGCTCAAGTTGGCAGGACTTCCAGAGCAAGAGGCCGAATTTTCGCTCGTTCGGGCCGACTCGGGGAACCGGCCGAGTCGGACACTTTTCCGGGCAAGACCCGATGGCACTTAGAAAATATTCGCTCAAGTTGGCAGGACTTCCAGAGCAAGAGGCCGAATTTTCACATTATGTGGCCGAACTAGGGAACCGGACGAGTCGGACACTTTTCCGGGCAAGACCCGATGGCACTTAGAAAATATTCGCTCAAGTTGGCAGGACTTCCAGAGCAAGAGGCCGAATTTTCGCTCGTTCGGGCCGACTCGGGGAACCAGACGAGTCGGACACTTTTCCGGGCAAGACCCGATGGCACTTAGAAAATATTCGCTCAAGTTGGCAGGACTTCCAGAGCAAGAGGCCGAATTTTCGCTCGTTCGGGCCGACTCGGGGAACCAGACGAGTCGGACACTTTTCCGGGCAAGACCCGATGGCACTTAGAAAATATTCGCTCAAGTTGGCAGGACTTCCAGAGCGAGAGGCCGAATTTTCGCTCGTTCGGGCCGACTCGGGGAACCAGCCGAGTCGGACACTTTTCCGGGCAAGACCCGATGGCACTTAGAAAATATTCGCTCAAGTTGGCAGGACTTCCAGAGCAAGAGGCCGAATTTTCACAATCTGTGGCCGAACTAGGGAACCGGCCGAGTCGGACACTTTTCCGGGCAAGACCCGATGGCACTTAGAAAATATTCGCTCAAGTTGGCAGGACTTCCAGAGCAAGAGGCCGAATTTTCACATTATGTGGCCGAACTAGGGAACCAGCCGAGTCGGACACTTTTCCGGGCAAGACCCGATGGCACTTAGAAAATATTCGCTCAAGTTGGCAGGACTTCCAGAGCAAGAGGCCGAATTTTCACATTATGTGGCCGAACTAGGGAACCAGCCGAGTCGGACACTTTTCCGGGCACGACCCGATGGCACTTAGAAAATATTCGCTCAAGTTGGCGGGACTTCCAGAGCGAGAGGCCGAATTTTCGCTCGTTCGGGCCGACTCGGGGAACCAGCCGAGTCGGACACTTTTCCGGGCAAGACCCGATGGCACTTAGAAAATATTCGCTCAAGTTGGCAGGACTTCCAGAGCAAGAGGCCGAATTTTCACATTATGTGGCCGAACTAGGGAACCAGCCGAGTCGGACACTTTTCCGGGCAAGACCCGATGGCACTTAGAAAATATTCGCTCAAGTTGGCAGGACTTCCAGAGCAAGAGGCCGAATTTTCACATTATGTGGCCGAACTAGGGAACCAGCCGAGTCGGACACTTTTCCGGGCAAGACCCGATAGCACTTAGAAAATATTCGCTCAAGTTGGCAGGACTTCCAGAGCAAGAGGCCGAAATTTCGCTCGTTCGGGCCGACTCGGGGAACCAGCCGAGTCGGACACTTTTCCGGGCGAGACCCGATGGCACTTAGAAAATATTCGCTCAAGTTGACAGGACTTCCAGAGCGAGAGGCCGAATTTTCACTCGGTCGGGCCGACTCGGGGAACCAGACGAGTCGGACACTTTTCCGGGCAAGACCCGTTGGCACTTAGAAAATATTCGCTCAATTTGGCAGGACTTCCAGAGCAAGAGGCCGAATTTTCACTCGTTCGGGCCGACTCGGGGAACCAGCCGAGTCGGACACTTTTCCGGGCAAGACCCGATGGCACTTAGAAAATATTCGCTCAAGTTGACAGGACTTCCAGAGCGAGAGGCCGAATTTTCACTCGGTCGGGCCGACTCGGGGAACCAGACGAGTCGGACACTTTTCCGGGCAAGACCCGTTGGCACTTAGAAAATATTCGCTCAATTTGGCAGGACTTCCAGAGCAAGAGGCCGAATTTTCACTCGTTCGGGCCGACTCGGGGAACCAGCCGAGTCGGACACTTTTCCGGGCAAGAGCCGATGGCACTTAGAAAATATTCGCTCAAGTTGGCAGGACTTCCAGAGCAAGAGGCCGAATTTTCGCTCGTTCGGGCCGACTCGGGGAACCAGCCGAGTCGGACACTTTTCCGGGCAAGACCCGATGGCACTTAGAAAATATTCGCTCAAGTTGGCAGGACTTCCAGGCGAAGAGGCTGAATTTTCACTTTTTCTGGCCGACTCGGGGAACCAGCCGAGTCGGACACTTTTCCGGGCAAGACCCGATGGCACTTAGAAAATATTCGCTCAAGTTGGCAGGACTTCCAGAGCAAGAGGCCGAATTTTCACAATATGTGGCCGAACTAGGGAACCGGCCGAGTCGGACACTTTTCCGGGCAAGACCCGATGGCACTTAGAAAATATTCGCTCAAGTTGGCAGGACTTCCAGAGCAAGAGGCCGAATTTTCGCTCGTTCGGGCCGACTCGGGGAACCAGCCGAGTCGGACACTTTTCCGGGCAAGACCCGATGGCACTTAGAAAATATTCGCTCAAGTTGGCAGGACTTCCAGAGCAAGAGGCCGAATTTTCACTCGGTCGGGCCGACTCGGGGAACCAGCCGAGTCGGACACGTTACGGCCGAACACCCGTTGGCACTTAGAAAATATTCGCTCAAGTTGGCAGGACTTCCAGGTGAAGAGGCTGAATTTTCGCTCGTTCGGGCCGACTCGGGGAACCAGCCGAGTCGGACACATTTCGGCGTAACACCCGTTGGCACTTAGAAAATATTCGCCAAAGTTCGTTGGACCTCCAGGCGAAGAGGCCGAATTTTCGCTCGTTCGGGCCGACTCGGGGAACCAGCCGAGTCGGACACATTACGGCCGAACACCCGTTGGCACTTAGAAAATATTCGCCAAAGTTCGTCGGACTTCCAGGCGAAGAGGCCGAATTTTCGCTCGTTCGGGCCGACTCGGGGAACCAGCCGAGTCGGACACATTTCGGCGTAACACCCGTTGGCACTTAGAAAATATTCGCCCAAGTCGGCCGGACTTCCAGGCGAAGAGGCCGAATTTTCGCTCGTTCGGGCCGACCGGAGGAACCAGCCGAGTCGGACACATTACGGTGTAACACCCGTTGGCACTTAGAAAATATTCGCCAAAGTTCGTTGGACCTCCAGGCGAAGAGGCCGAATTTTCGCTCGTTCGGGCCGACTCGGGGAACCAGCCGAGTCGGACACATTACGGCCGAACACCCGTTGGCACTTAGAAAATATTCGCCAAAGTTCGTCGGACTTCCAGGCGAAGAGGCCGAATTTTCGCTCGTTCGGGCCGACTCGGGGAACCAGCCGAGTCGGACACATTTCGGCGCAACACCCGTTGGCACTTAGAAAATATTCGCCAAAGTTCGTCGGACTTCCAGGCGAAGAGGCCGAATTTTCGCTCGTTCGGGCCGACTCGGGGAACCAGCCGAGTCGGACACATTTCGGCGCAACACCCGTTGGCACTTAGAAAATATTCGCCAAAGTCGGCCGGACTTCCAGGCGAAGAGGCCGAATTTTCACTTTTTCTGGCCGACCGGAGGAACCAGCCGCGTCGGACACATTACGGTGTAACACCCGTTGGCACTTAGAAAATATTCGCCAAAGTTCGTCGGACCTCCAGAGCGAGAGGCCGAATTTTCACTTTTTCTGGCCGACCGGAGAACCAGCCGAGGCGGACACATCACGCCGCTTTTGCCGTTGGCATATTCGAAACTTCCAGAATGGGCTTTTTCGCCGTCGCTGTCCGGCCTGGGCACCATCGTGGCTCGGACACGTCGTGTGCCAGCGTCCGCTGGCACTTAGAAAATTTTTCAAAATAAAAATAAACAGTCCTGCACATACGTGCCCACTATATTTTGCGAAAGGGGAGTAAACCGTCGATGAGTACGCTGACTAGTGGGACCAACCATCGCGCTCTGGCGCACCTGAAGACCAAAGTTGGTACTGCACCCTACCCCTGGTACCCAAACGGGGTAGAGGCCGATTTTTCGCATTTGGCGGCCGACCTAGGGAACCAGAAGAGGCGGACACTTTTCCGAGCAAGTGCCGATGGCACTTAGAAAATTTTCGCGCAAGTTGGCGGGACTTCCAGAGCGAGAGGCCGAATAATCGTAATTTGTGGCCGACTTGGGAACCAGCGAAGGCGGATAGGAAGTGGAGTGGGTCCCGCCGGCTGGTCCGCGGGCCAATTGCGGTCCCGCGAGTTAGCGATCGCGGTCCGGAATTCTAGCCGACTTGGGAACCAGCGAATGCGGATAGGAAGTCAAGCGGGTCCCGCCGGCTGGTCCGCGGGCCATTTAGGGTCCCGCGAGTTACCGATCGCGGCCCGGAATTCTACCCGGCCGGGGACCACCGCGAGGCGGATGGGTCTTCACCGAGGTCCCGCCGGCTGGTCCGCGGGCCATTTAGGGTCCCGCGAGGTACCGATCGCGGTCCGGAATTCTACCCGGCCGGGGACCACCGCGAGGCGGATGGGTGGTCACCGACGTCCCGCCGGCTGGTCCGCGGGCCATTTAGGGTCCCGCGAGTTAGCGGTCGCGGTCCGGAATTCTAGCCGGCCGGGGACCACCGCGAGGCGGATGGGTGGTCACCGAGGTCCCGCCGGCTGGTCCGCGGGCCATTTAGGGTCCCGCGAGGTACCGATCGCGGCCCGGAATTCTAGCCGGCCGGGGACCACCGCGAGGCGGATGGGTCTTCACCGAGGTCCCGCCGGCTGGTCCGCGGGCCATTTAGGGTCCCGCGAGTTACCGGTCGCGGTCCGGAATTCTACCCGGCCGGGGACCACCGCGAGGCGGATGGGTCTTCACCGAGGTCCCGCCGGCTGGTCCGCGGGCCATTTAGGGTCCCGCGAGGTACCGATCGCGGTCCGGAATTCTACCCGGCCAGGGACCACCGCGAGGCGGATGGGTCTTCACCGAGGTCCCGCCGGCTGGTCCGCGGGCCATTTAGGGTCCCGCGAGTTAGCGATCGCGGTCCGGAATTCTGGCCGACTTGGGAACCAGCGAAGGCGGATGGGTGGTCACCGAGGTCCCGCCGGCTGGTCCGCGGGCCATTTAGGGTCCCGCGAGTTAGCGATCGCGGTCCGGAATTCTAGCCGGCCGGGGACCACCGCGAGGCGGATAGGTCTTCACCGAGGTCCCGCCGGCTGGTCCGCGGGCCATTTAGGGTCCCGCGAGTTAGCGATCGCGGTCCGGAATTCTAGCCGGCCGGGGACCACCGCGAGGCGGATAGGTCTTCACCGAGGTCCCGCCGGCTGGTCCGCGGGCCATTTAGGGTCCCGCGAATTACCGATCGCGGTCCGGAATTCTAGCCGACTTGGGAACCAGCGAAGGCGGATAGGAAGTCGAGTGGGTCCCGCCGGCTGGTCCGCGGGCCAATTGCGGTCCCGCGAGTTAGCGATCGCGGTCCGGAATTCTAGCCGACTTGGGAACCAGCGAAGGCGGATGGGTGGTCACCGAGGTCCCGCCGGCTGGTCCGCGGGCCATTTAGGGTCCCGCGAGTTAGCGATCGCGGTCCGGAATTCTAGCCGACTTGGGAACCAGCGAAGGCGGATGGGTGGTCACCGAGGTCCCGCCGGCTGGTCCGCGGGCCATTTAGGGTCCCGCGAATTACCGATCGCGGTCCGGAATTCTAGCCGACTTGGGAACCAGCGAAGGCGGATAGGAAGTCAAGTGGGTCCCGCCGGCTGGTCCGCGGGCCATTTAGGGTCCCGCGAGTTAGCGATCGCGGTCCGGAATTCTAGCCGGCCGGGGACCACCGCGAGGCGGATGGGTGCTCACCGAGGTCCCGCCGGCTGGTCCGCGGGCCATTTAGGGTCCCGCGAGTTAGCGATCGCGGTCCGGAATTCTACCCGGCCAGGCACCACCGCGAGGCGGATGGGTGGTCACCGAGGTCCCGCCGGCTGGTCCGCGGGCCATTTAGGGTCCCGCGAGTTACCGATCGCGGTCCGGAATTCTAGCCGGCCGGGGACCACCGCGAGGCGGATGGGTGGTCACCGAGGTCCCGCCGGCTGGTCCGCGGGCCATTTAGGGTCCCGCGAATTACCGATCGCGGTCCGGAATTCTAGCCGGCCAGGGACCACCGCGAGGCGGATGGGTGGTCACCGAGGTCCCGCCGGCTGGTCCGCGGGCCATTTAGGGTCCCGCGAGTTAGCGATCGCGGCCCGGAATTCTAGCCGGCCGGGGACCACCGCGAGGCGGATGGGTGGTCACCGAGGTCCCGCCGGCTGGTCCGCGGGCCATTTAGGGTCCCGCGAGTTAGCGAACGCGGTCCGGAATTCTACCCGGCCGGGGACCACCGCGAGGCGGATGGGTGTTCACCGAGGTCCCGCCGGCTGGTCCGCGGGCCATTTAGGGTCCCGCGAGGTACCGATCGCGGTCCGGAATTCTACCCGGCCGGGGACCACCGCGAGGCGGATGGGTGGTCACCGAGGTCCCGCCGGCTGGTCCGCGGGCCATTTAGGGTCCCGCGAGTTAGCGATCGCGGTCCGGAATTCTAGCCGACTTGGGAACCAGCGAAGGCGGATGGGTGGTCACCGAGGTCCCGCCGGCTGGTCCGCGGGCCATTTAGGGTCCCGCGAGTTACCGATCGCGGTCCGGAATTCTACCCGGCCGGGGACCACCGCGAGGCGGATGGGTGGTCACCGAGGTACCGCCGGCTGGTCCGCGGGCCATTTAGGGTCCCGCGAGTTAGCGATCGCGGTCCGGAATTCTAGCCGGCCAGGGACCACCGCGAGGCGGATGGGTGGTCACCGAGGTCCCGCCGGCTGGTCCGCGGGCCATTTAGGGTCCCGAGAGTTAGCGATCGCGGTCCGGAATTCTAGCCGGCTGGGGACCACCGCGAGGCGGATGGGTCTTCACCGAGGTCCCGCCGGCTGGTCCGCGGGCCATTTAGGGTCCCGCGAGGTACCGATCGCGGTCCGGAATTCTACCCGGCCAGGGACCACCGCGAGGCGGATAGGTCTTCACCGAGGTCCCGCCGGCTGGTCCGCGGGCCATTTAGGGTCCCGCGAGTTACCGATCGCGGTCCGGAATTCTAGCCGGCCAGGGACCACCGCGAGGCGGATGGGTGGTCACCGAGGTCCCGCCGGCTGGTCCGCGGGCCATTTAGGGTCCCGCGAATTACCGATCGCGGTCCGGAATTCTAGCCGGCCAGGGACCACCGCGAGGCGGATGGGTGGTCACCGAGGTCCCGCCGGCTGGTCCGCGGGCCATTTAGGGTCCCGAGAGTTAGCGATCGCGGTCCGGAATTCTAGCCGGCTGGGGACCACCGCGAGGCGGATGGGTCTTCACCGAGGTCCCGCCGGCTGGTCCGCGGGCCATTTAGGGTCCCGCGAGGTACCGATCGCGGTCCGGAATTCTACCCGGCCAGGGACCACCGCGAGGCGGATAGGTCTTCACCGAGGTCCCGCCGGCTGGTCCGCGGGCCATTTAGGGTCCCGCAAATTACCGATCGCGGTCCGGAATTCTAGCCGGCCAGGGACCACCGCGAGGCGGATGGGTGGTCACCGAGGTCCCGCCGGCTGGTCCGCGGGCCATTTAGGGTCCCGCGAATTACCGATCGCGGTCCGGAATTCTAGCCGGCCAGGGACCACCGCGAGGCGGATGGGTGGTCACCGAGGTCCCGCCGGCTGGTCCGCGGGCCATTTAGGGTCCCGAGAGTTAGCGATCGCGGTCCGGAATTCTAGCCGGCTGGGGACCACCGCGAGGCGGATGGGTCTTCACCGAGGTCCCGCCGGCTGGTCCGCGGGCCATTTAGGGTCCCGCGAGGTACCGATCGCGGTCCGGAATTCTACCCGGCCAGGGACCACCGCGAGGCGGATAGGTCTTCACCGAGGTCCCGCCGGCTGGTCCGCGGGCCATTTAGGGTCCCGCAAATTACCGATCGCGGTCCGGAATTCTAGCCGGCCAGGGACCACCGCGAGGCGGATGGGTGGTCACCGAGGTCCCGCCGGCTGGTCCGCGGGCCATTTAGGGTCCCGCGAATTACCGATCGCGGTCCGGAATTCTAGCCGGCCAGGGACCACCGCGAGGCGGATGGGTGGTCACCGAGGTCCCGCCGGCTGGTCCGCGGGCCATTTAGGGTCCCGCAAATTACCGATCGCGGTCCGGTTTTCTAGCCGGCCAGGGACCACCGCGAGGCGGATGGGTGGTCACCGAGGTCCCGCCGGCTGGTCCGCGGGCCTTTTAGGGTCCCGCGAATTACCGATCGCGGTCCGGAATTCTAGCCGGCCAGGGACCACCGCGAGGCGGATAGGTCTTCACCGAGGTCCCGCCGGCTGGTCCGCGGGCCATTTATGGTCCCGCAAGTTAGCTGTCGCGGCCCGGAATCCACGCCGGCCAGGGACCACCCAGAGGCCGTGCACACGCGCCGGGTGGCAAGAAATACCTCCAGCCGAGCGGATATGCACTTTATAAGCACCTTGGACGAGATGGCAGACCCTTACTAGACTTCCAGCACCTCGGCTAAGCATCTTACACGGCCCGCTGATCTTCCAGAAGACCTCCAGCCGGTTCTCATGGTGCTTCCCTTCTCACTCTCCCAGCCGGCCCAGGCTTCCAGCACCCCGGCTAAGCGTTCTCCCCGGCCCGCTGTGCTTCCAGAAGACCTCCAGACGGTCCTCATGGTGCTTTCCTCCTCACTCTCCCAGCCGGCCCAGGCTTCCAGCACCCCGGCTAAGCGTTTTACGCGGCCCGCCGAGCTTCCACAGCACCTCCAGCCGGTTCTCATGAGGCTTTCCTCCTAACTCTTGACGCCCGAGGAGGCTTCCAGAGCCTCGGCTAAGCGTTTTACGCAGCCCACTGAGCTTCCACAGCACCTCCAGCCGGTTCCCCGAGTACTTTCCTCCTCACTCTTTAAGCCGAACGAGGCTTCCAGAGCCCCGGCTAAGCGTTTTACGCGGCCCGCTGGACTTCCAGAGCACCCCCAGCCGGCCCTCACAATGCTTTCCTCCTAACTCTTGACGCCCGAGGAGGCTTCCAGAGCCCCGGCTAAACGTTTTACGCGGTCCGCTGAACTTCCAGAGCACCTCCAGCCGGTTCCCCGGCTGCTTTCCTCCTCACTTTATAAGCCGAACGAGGCTTCCAGAGCCCCGGCTAAGCGTTTTACGCGGCCCGCTGAACTTCCCCAGCACCTCCAGCCGGTTCTCATGATGCATTCCTCCTCACTCTTTAAGCCGAACGAGGCTTCCAGAGCCCCGGCTAAGCGTTTTACGCGGCCCGCTGAGCTTCCGGAGCACCTCCAGCCGGTTCCCCGAGTGCTTTCCTCCTCACTGTTTGAGCCGAACGAGGCTTCCAGAGCCCCGGCTAAGCGTTTTACGCGTCCCGGTGATCTCCCCGGAGCTTGTAACGGGGAATTAGCTCCCTCCAGCGGACACGGCGGGTAAATACGCCACCTCTCGCACTTAGCGCACACACCCGTTGCTGCGCGTCCGGTGGCACTTTGAGCGGCCAAACGGCGGGAGTAACAGTCACTCTCTTAAGTTAGGCTCATTTGACATTTTCTTGAACGGTTCGTGGATAAATATGTGATATATACTACATATGATCGCATTTATAGTCAAATCATATCAAAATGTCATTCTCCGGGTGCATTCCTCCTCGCTTCTTAAGCCGAACGAGGCTTCCAGAGCCCCGGTTAAGCGTTTTACGTGGCCCGCCGAGCCTCCACAGCACCTCCAGCCGGTTCTCCGGGTGCTCCCATCCTCACTGTTTAAGCCGAACGAGGCTTCCAGAGCCCCGGCTAAGCGTTTTACGCGGCCCGCTGGACTTCCAGAGCACCTCCAGCCGGTTCCCCGAGTGCTTTCCACCTCACTTTCTAAGCCGAACGAGGCTCCCAGCACCCCGGCTAAGCGTTTTACGCGGCCCGGTGATCTGCCCGGAGCTTGTAACGGGGAAATACCTCCCTCTAGCGGACACGGCGGGTAAATACGCCAGCTCTCGCACTTAGCGCACACTCGCGTTGCTGCGCGTCTGATGGCACTTTGAGTGGCCAAAATGCGGGAGTAACTGTCACTCTCTTAAGGTAGGCTCATTTGACATTTTTTTAACCGTCCGTGGAGGCGACCGGGACCACCGGGACAGCCGGGAGGCCGTGCGCGCGGGCCAAGTGGCCGAAAATAGCTCCAGGCCGACCGGATCGGCTTGTTGTAAGCACCGCGGATGAGATCGCGGAGCATTATTCGACTTCCAGCGGCCCGTGCGCTTACGCACGCCGCCCGGAACCTCCGGGAGGCCGTGCGCTCGCGCAAGTGGCCGAAAATAGCTCCTAGCCGACCGGATCTGCACTTTACAAGCTCCGCGGATGAGATCGCGGAGCTTTATCCGACTTCCAGCGGCCGGTGCGCTCGCGCACTCCACCCGGCACCTCCGGGAGGCCGTGCGCGCGCGCCAAGTGGCCGAAAATAGCTCCAAGACGACCGGATCGGCTGTTTACAAGCACCGCGGATGAGATCGCGGAGCTTTATGCGACTTCCAGCGGCCGGTGCGCTCGCGCACTCCACCCGGCACCTCCGGGAGGCCGTGCGCGCGCGCCAAGTGGCCCAAAATAGCTCCAGCCCAGCGGATCTGCACTTTACAAGCTCCGCGGATGAGATCGCGGAGCTTTATGCGACTTCCAGCGGCCGGCGCGCACAAGTGCGGACCCGGTGACGGTCCAGCTCCACCCGGTACCTCGCACGGCCCGCTTCTCCCCCCCGCGCGGACTTCCGAGCGCTCGGGGAGACGTTCGGAAGCCGCCGGTGACGTTGGAGCGGGGAAATACCTCCCTCCAGCGGACACGGCGAGTAAATACACCTTCGGCCAAACGGCGGGAGTAACTATGACTCTCTTAAGGTAGCGGCACTCGACATCTTTTTCGCGGTTCGTGGAGGACCCGGCCGGTTCTCGGGGGTGCTTTTTCTCCTAACTCTTGACCCCCGAGGAGGCTTCCAGAGCCCCGGCTAAGCGTTTTACGCGGCCCGCTGAGCTTCCGGAGCACCTCCAGCCGGTTCCACGGGTGCTTTCCTCCTCACTCTTGACGCCCGAGGAGGCTTCCAGAGCCTCGGCTAAGCGTTTTACGCGGCCCGCTGAGCTTCCACAGCACCTCCAGCCGGTTCTCATGAGGCTTCCCTCCTGACTCTTGACGCCCGAGGAGGCTTCCAGAGCCTCGGCTAAGCGTTTTACGCGGCCCGCTGAGCTTCCACAGCACCTCCAGCCGGTTCCCCGGGTGCTTTCCTCCTCACTGTTTAAGCCGAACGAGGCTTCCAGAGCCCCGGCTAAGCGTTTTGCGCGGCTCGCTGAACTTCCAGAGCACCTCCAGCCGGTTCCCCGGGTGCTTTCCTCCTCATTTGCTAAGCCGAACGAGGCTTCCAGAACCCCGGCTAAGCGTTCTCCGCGTCCCGGTGATCTTCCCGGAGGTCGTAACGGGGAAATACCTCCCTCTAGCGAACACGGCGGGTAAATACGCCAGCTCTCGCACTTAGCGCACACTCGCGTTGCTGCGCGTCTGATGGCACTTTGAGCGGCCAAACGGCGGGAGTAACAGTCACTCTCTTATGGTAGGCTCACTTGAGATTTTTTTAACCGTCCGTGGAGGCGACCGGGACCACCGGGACAGCCGGGAGGCCGTGCGCGCGGGCCAAGTGGCCGAAAATAGCTCCAGCCCAGCGGATCTGCACTTTACAAGCACCGCGGATGAGATCGCGGAGCTTCATGCGACTTCCAGCGGCCGGTGCGCTCGCGCACTCCACCCGGCACCTCCGGGAGGCCGTGCGCGCGCGCCAAGTGGCCCAAAATAGCTCCAGCCCAGCGGATCGGCTGTTTACAAGCACCGCGGATGAGATCGCGGAGCTTCATTCGACTTCCAGCGGCCGGTGCGCTCGCGCACTCCACCCGGCACCTCCGGGAGGCCGTGCGCGCGCGCCAAGTGGCCCAAAATAGCTCCAGCCCAGCGGATCTGCACTTTACAAGCTCCGCGGATGAGATCGCGGAGCTTTATGCGACTTCCAGCGGCCGGCGCGCACAAGTGCGGACCCGGTGACGGTCCAGCTCCACCCGGTACCTCGCACGGCCCGCTTCTCCCCCCCGCGCGGACTTCCGAGCGCTCGGGGAGACGTTCGGAAGCCGCCGGTGACGTTGGAGCGGGGAAATACCTCCCTCCAGCGGACACGGCGAGTAAATACACCTTCGGCCAAACGGCGGGAGTAACTATGACTCTCTTAAGGTAGCGGCACTCGACATCTTTTTCGCGGTTCGTGGAGGACCCGGCCGGTTCTCGGGGGTGCTTTTTCTCCTAACTCTTGACCCCCGAGGAGGCTTCCAGAGCCCCGGCTAAGCGTTTTACGCGGCCCGCTGAGCTTCCGGAGCACCTCCAGCCGGTTCCACGGGTGCTTTCCTCCTCACTCTTGACGCCCGAGGAGGCTTCCAGAGCCTCGGCTAAGCGTTTTACGCGGCCCGCTGAGCTTCCACAGCACCTCCAGCCGGTTCTCATGAGGCTTCCCTCCTGACTCTTGACGCCCGAGGAGGCTTCCAGAGCCTCGGCTAAGCGTTTTACGCGGCCCGCTGAGCTTCCACAGCACCTCCAGCCGGTTCCCCGGGTGCTTTCCTCCTCACTGTTTAAGCCGAACGAGGCTTCCAGAGCCCCGGCTAAGCGTTTTGCGCGGCTCGCTGAACTTCCAGAGCACCTCCAGCCGGTTCCCCGGGTGCTTTCCTCCTCATTTGCTAAGCCGAACGAGGCTTCCAGAACCCCGGCTAAGCGTTCTCCGCGTCCCGGTGATCTTCCCGGAGGTCGTAACGGGGAAATACCTCCCTCTAGCGAACACGGCGGGTAAATACGCCAGCTCTCGCACTTAGCGCACACTCGCGTTGCTGCGCGTCTGATGGCACTTTGAGCGGCCAAACGGCGGGAGTAACAGTCACTCTCTTATGGTAGGCTCACTTGAGATTTTTTTAACCGTCCGTGGAGGCGACCGGGACCACCGGGACAGCCGGGAGGCCGTGCGCGCGGGCCAAGTGGCCGAAAATAGCTCCAGCCCAGCGGATCTGCACTTTACAAGCACCGCGGATGAGATCGCGGAGCTTCATGCGACTTCCAGCGGCCGGTGCGCTCGCGCACTCCACCCGGCACCTCCGGGAGGCCGTGCGCGCGCGCCAAGTGGCCCAAAATAGCTCCAGCCCAGCGGATCGGCTGTTTACAAGCACCGCGGATGAGATCGCGGAGCTTCATTCGACTTCCAGCGGCCGGTGCGCTCGCGCACTCCACCCGGCACCTCCGGGAGGCCGTGCGCGCGCGCCAAGTGGCCCAAAATAGCTCCAGCCCAGCGGATCTGCACTTTACAAGCTCCGCGGATGAGATCGCGGAGCTTTATGCGACTTCCAGCGGCCGGCGCGCACAAGTGCGGACCCGGTGACGGTCCAGCTCCACCCGGTACCTCGCACGGCCCGCTTCTCCCCCCCGCGCGGACTTCCGAGCGCTCGGGGAGACGTTCGGAAGCCGCCGGTGACGTTGGAGCGGGGAAATACCTCCCTCCAGCGGACACGGCGAGTAAATACACCTTCGGCCAAACGGCGGGAGTAACTATGACTCTCTTAAGGTAGCGGCACTCGACATCTTTTTCGCGGTTCGTGGAGGACCCGGCCGGTTCTCGGGGGTGCTTTTTCTCCTAACTCTTGACCCCCGAGGAGGCTTCCAGAGCCCCGGCTAAGCGTTTTACGCGGCCCGCTGAGCTTCCGGAGCACCTCCAGCCGGTTCCACGGGTGCTTTCCTCCTCACTCTTGACGCCCGAGGAGGCTTCCAGAGCCTCGGCTAAGCGTTTTACGCGGCCCGCTGAGCTTCCACAGCACCTCCAGCCGGTTCTCATGAGGCTTCCCTCCTGACTCTTGACGCCCGAGGAGGCTTCCAGAGCCTCGGCTAAGCGTTTTACGCGGCCCGCTGAGCTTCCACAGCACCTCCAGCCGGTTCCCCGGGTGCTTTCCTCCTCACTGTTTAAGCCGAACGAGGCTTCCAGAGCCCCGGCTAAGCGTTTTGCGCGGCTCGCTGAACTTCCAGAGCACCTCCAGCCGGTTCCCCGGGTGCTTTCCTCCTCATTTGCTAAGCCGAACGAGGCTTCCAGAACCCCGGCTAAGCGTTCTCCGCGTCCCGGTGATCTTCCCGGAGGTCGTAACGGGGAAATACCTCCCTCTAGCGAACACGGCGGGTAAATACGCCAGCTCTCGCACTTAGCGCACACTCGCGTTGCTGCGCGTCTGATGGCACTTTGAGCGGCCAAACGGCGGGAGTAACAGTCACTCTCTTATGGTAGGCTCACTTGAGATTTTTTTAACCGTCCGTGGAGGCGACCGGGACCACCGGGACAGCCGGGAGGCCGTGCGCGCGGGCCAAGTGGCCGAAAATAGCTCCAGCCCAGCGGATCTGCACTTTACAAGCACCGCGGATGAGATCGCGGAGCTTCATGCGACTTCCAGCGGCCGGTGCGCTCGCGCACTCCACCCGGCACCTCCGGGAGGCCGTGCGCGCGCGCCAAGTGGCCCAAAATAGCTCCAGCCCAGCGGATCGGCTGTTTACAAGCACCGCGGATGAGATCGCGGAGCTTCATTCGACTTCCAGCGGCCGGTGCGCTCGCGCACTCCACCCGGCACCTCCGGGAGGCCGTGCGCGCGCGCCAAGTGGCCCAAAATAGCTCCAGCCCAGCGGATCTGCACTTTACAAGCTCCGCGGATGAGATCGCGGAGCTTTATGCGACTTCCAGCGGCCGGCGCGCACAAGTGCGGACCCGGTGACGGTCCAGCTCCACCCGGTACCTCGCACGGCCCGCTTCTCCCCCCCGCGCGGACTTCCGAGCGCTCGGGGAGACGTTCGGAAGCCGCCGGTGACGTTGGAGCGGGGAAATACCTCCCTCCAGCGGACACGGCGAGTAAATACACCTTCGGCCAAACGGCGGGAGTAACTATGACTCTCTTAAGGTAGCGGCACTCGACATCTTTTTCGCGGTTCGTGGAGGACCCGGCCGGTTCTCGGGGGTGCTTTTTCTCCTAACTCTTGACCCCCGAGGAGGCTTCCAGAGCCCCGGCTAAGCGTTTTACGCGGCCCGCTGAGCTTCCGGAGCACCTCCAGCCGGTTCCACGGGTGCTTTCCTCCTCACTCTTGACGCCCGAGGAGGCTTCCAGAGCCTCGGCTAAGCGTTTTACGCGGCCCGCTGAGCTTCCACAGCACCTCCAGCCGGTTCTCATGAGGCTTCCCTCCTGACTCTTGACGCCCGAGGAGGCTTCCAGAGCCTCGGCTAAGCGTTTTACGCGGCCCGCTGAGCTTCCACAGCACCTCCAGCCGGTTCCCCGGGTGCTTTCCTCCTCACTGTTTAAGCCGAACGAGGCTTCCAGAGCCCCGGCTAAGCGTTTTGCGCGGCTCGCTGAACTTCCAGAGCACCTCCAGCCGGTTCCCCGGGTGCTTTCCTCCTCATTTGCTAAGCCGAACGAGGCTTCCAGAACCCCGGCTAAGCGTTCTCCGCGTCCCGGTGATCTTCCCGGAGGTCGTAACGGGGAAATACCTCCCTCTAGCGAACACGGCGGGTAAATACGCCAGCTCTCGCACTTAGCGCACACTCGCGTTGCTGCGCGTCTGATGGCACTTTGAGCGGCCAAACGGCGGGAGTAACAGTCACTCTCTTATGGTAGGCTCACTTGAGATTTTTTTAACCGTCCGTGGAGGCGACCGGGACCACCGGGACAGCCGGGAGGCCGTGCGCGCGGGCCAAGTGGCCGAAAATAGCTCCAGCCCAGCGGATCTGCACTTTACAAGCACCGCGGATGAGATCGCGGAGCTTCATGCGACTTCCAGCGGCCGGTGCGCTCGCGCACTCCACCCGGCACCTCCGGGAGGCCGTGCGCGCGCGCCAAGTGGCCCAAAATAGCTCCAGCCCAGCGGATCGGCTGTTTACAAGCACCGCGGATGAGATCGCGGAGCTTCATTCGACTTCCAGCGGCCGGTGCGCTCGCGCACTCCACCCGGCACCTCCGGGAGGCCGTGCGCGCGCGCCAAGTGGCCCAAAATAGCTCCAGCCCAGCGGATCTGCACTTTACAAGCTCCGCGGATGAGATCGCGGAGCTTTATGCGACTTCCAGCGGCCGGCGCGCACAAGTGCGGACCCGGTGACGGTCCAGCTCCACCCGGTACCTCGCACGGCCCGCTTCTCCCCCCCGCGCGGACTTCCGAGCGCTCGGGGAGACGTTCGGAAGCCGCCGGTGACGTTGGAGCGGGGAAATACCTCCCTCCAGCGGACACGGCGAGTAAATACACCTTCGGCCAAACGGCGGGAGTAACTATGACTCTCTTAAGGTAGCGGCACTCGACATCTTTTTCGCGGTTCGTGGAGGACCCGGCCGGTTCTCGGGGGTGCTTTTTCTCCTAACTCTTGACCCCCGAGGAGGCTTCCAGAGCCCCGGCTAAGCGTTTTACGCGGCCCGCTGAGCTTCCGGAGCACCTCCAGCCGGTTCCACGGGTGCTTTCCTCCTCACTCTTGACGCCCGAGGAGGCTTCCAGAGCCTCGGCTAAGCGTTTTACGCGGCCCGCTGAGCTTCCACAGCACCTCCAGCCGGTTCTCATGAGGCTTCCCTCCTGACTCTTGACGCCCGAGGAGGCTTCCAGAGCCTCGGCTAAGCGTTTTACGCGGCCCGCTGAGCTTCCACAGCACCTCCAGCCGGTTCCCCGGGTGCTTTCCTCCTCACTGTTTAAGCCGAACGAGGCTTCCAGAGCCCCGGCTAAGCGTTTTGCGCGGCTCGCTGAACTTCCAGAGCACCTCCAGCCGGTTCCCCGGGTGCTTTCCTCCTCATTTGCTAAGCCGAACGAGGCTTCCAGAACCCCGGCTAAGCGTTCTCCGCGTCCCGGTGATCTTCCCGGAGGTCGTAACGGGGAAATACCTCCCTCTAGCGAACACGGCGGGTAAATACGCCAGCTCTCGCACTTAGCGCACACTCGCGTTGCTGCGCGTCTGATGGCACTTTGAGCGGCCAAACGGCGGGAGTAACAGTCACTCTCTTATGGTAGGCTCACTTGAGATTTTTTTAACCGTCCGTGGAGGCGACCGGGACCACCGGGACAGCCGGGAGGCCGTGCGCGCGGGCCAAGTGGCCGAAAATAGCTCCAGCCCAGCGGATCTGCACTTTACAAGCACCGCGGATGAGATCGCGGAGCTTCATGCGACTTCCAGCGGCCGGTGCGCTCGCGCACTCCACCCGGCACCTCCGGGAGGCCGTGCGCGCGCGCCAAGTGGCCCAAAATAGCTCCAGCCCAGCGGATCGGCTGTTTACAAGCACCGCGGATGAGATCGCGGAGCTTCATTCGACTTCCAGCGGCCGGTGCGCTCGCGCACTCCACCCGGCACCTCCGGGAGGCCGTGCGCGCGCGCCAAGTGGCCCAAAATAGCTCCAGCCCAGCGGATCTGCACTTTACAAGCTCCGCGGATGAGATCGCGGAGCTTTATGCGACTTCCAGCGGCCGGCGCGCACAAGTGCGGACCCGGTGACGGTCCAGCTCCACCCGGTACCTCGCACGGCCCGCTTCTCCCCCCCGCGCGGACTTCCGAGCGCTCGGGGAGACGTTCGGAAGCCGCCGGTGACGTTGGAGCGGGGAAATACCTCCCTCCAGCGGACACGGCGAGTAAATACACCTTCGGCCAAACGGCGGGAGTAACTATGACTCTCTTAAGGTAGCGGCACTCGACATCTTTTTCGCGGTTCGTGGAGGACCCGGCCGGTTCTCGGGGGTGCTTTTTCTCCTAACTCTTGACCCCCGAGGAGGCTTCCAGAGCCCCGGCTAAGCGTTTTACGCGGCCCGCTGAGCTTCCGGAGCACCTCCAGCCGGTTCCACGGGTGCTTTCCTCCTCACTCTTGACGCCCGAGGAGGCTTCCAGAGCCTCGGCTAAGCGTTTTACGCGGCCCGCTGAGCTTCCACAGCACCTCCAGCCGGTTCTCATGAGGCTTCCCTCCTGACTCTTGACGCCCGAGGAGGCTTCCAGAGCCTCGGCTAAGCGTTTTACGCGGCCCGCTGAGCTTCCACAGCACCTCCAGCCGGTTCCCCGGGTGCTTTCCTCCTCACTGTTTAAGCCGAACGAGGCTTCCAGAGCCCCGGCTAAGCGTTTTGCGCGGCTCGCTGAACTTCCAGAGCACCTCCAGCCGGTTCCCCGGGTGCTTTCCTCCTCATTTGCTAAGCCGAACGAGGCTTCCAGAACCCCGGCTAAGCGTTCTCCGCGTCCCGGTGATCTTCCCGGAGGTCGTAACGGGGAAATACCTCCCTCTAGCGAACACGGCGGGTAAATACGCCAGCTCTCGCACTTAGCGCACACTCGCGTTGCTGCGCGTCTGATGGCACTTTGAGCGGCCAAACGGCGGGAGTAACAGTCACTCTCTTATGGTAGGCTCACTTGAGATTTTTTTAACCGTCCGTGGAGGCGACCGGGACCACCGGGACAGCCGGGAGGCCGTGCGCGCGGGCCAAGTGGCCGAAAATAGCTCCAGCCCAGCGGATCTGCACTTTACAAGCACCGCGGATGAGATCGCGGAGCTTCATGCGACTTCCAGCGGCCGGTGCGCTCGCGCACTCCACCCGGCACCTCCGGGAGGCCGTGCGCGCGCGCCAAGTGGCCCAAAATAGCTCCAGCCCAGCGGATCGGCTGTTTACAAGCACCGCGGATGAGATCGCGGAGCTTCATTCGACTTCCAGCGGCCGGTGCGCTCGCGCACTCCACCCGGCACCTCCGGGAGGCCGTGCGCGCGCGCCAAGTGGCCCAAAATAGCTCCAGCCCAGCGGATCTGCACTTTACAAGCTCCGCGGATGAGATCGCGGAGCTTTATGCGACTTCCAGCGGCCGGCGCGCACGACGAGCGGACCCGGTGACGGTCCAGCTCCACCCGGTACCTCGCACGGCCCGCTCCTCCCCCCCGCGCGGACTTCCGAGCGCTCGGGGAGACGTTCGGAAGCCGCCGGTGCCGTTGGAGCGGGGAAATACCTCCCTCCAGCGGACACGGCGAGTAAATACACCTTCGGCCAAACGGCGGGAGTAACTATGACTCTCTTAAGGTAGCGGCACTCGACATCTTCTTCACGGTTCGTGGACGACCCGGCCGGTTCTCGGGGGTGCTTTTTCTCCTAACTCTTGACGCCCGAGGAGGCTTCCAGAGCCCCGGCTAAGCGTTTTACGCGGCCCGCTGAGCTTCCACCGCACCTCCAGCCGGTTCTCCGGGTGCTCCCATCCTCACTGTTTAAGCCGAACGAGGCTTCCAGAGCCCCGGCTAAGCGTTTTACGCGGCCCGCTGAGCTTCCACCGCACCTCCAGCCGGTTCTCCGGGTGCTCCCATCCTCACTGTTTAAGCCGAACGAGGCTTCCAGAGCCCCGGCTAAGCGTTTTACGCGGCCCGCTGAACTTCCACAGCACCTCCAGCCGGTTCTCCGGGTGCTCCCATCCTCACTGTTTAAGCCGAACGAGGCTTCCAGAGCCCCGGCTAAGCGTTTTACGCGGCCCGCTGAGCTTCCACAGCACCTCCAGCCGGTTCTCCGGGTGCTCCCATCCTCACTGTTTAAGCCGAACGAGGCTTCCAGAGCCCCGGCTAAACGTTTTACGCGGCCCGCTGAACTTCCACAGCACCTCCAGCCGGTTCTCCGGGTGCTCCCATCCTCACTGTTTAAGCCGAACGAGGCTTCCAGAGCCCCGGCTAAACGTTTTGCGCGGCCCGCTGAACTTCCACAGCACCCCCAGCCGGTTCCCCGCGTGCTTTCCACCTCACTTTCTAAGCCGAACGAGGCTTCCAGCGCCCCGGCTAAGCGTTCTCCGCGTCCCGGTGATCTTCCCGGAGGTCGTAACGGGGAAATACCTCCCTCCAGTGGACACGGAGAGAAATTACACCGCCTCTCGCACAGAGGCGGGTAAACGGCGGGAGTAACTATGACTCTCTTAAGGTAGCCTGACTTGACATCTCTTTAACGGTTCGTGGATAAATACATGATATATACTACATATGATCGCATTTAAAGCCAAATAATACAAAATGAGCATTCGGTTATAAACACTGTATTCATCATGTTTATAGGCGATGTTAATATTTATATGTTTAATGTTTATAGGTGATGTTAATATTTATATATTTAATGTTTATAGGGGATGTTAATATTTATATATTTATTTTGTACATCATGTTATAGTTATACGACACTCGCTATTGGATCATGATGTGATCATATCGGCGGGAGTCGGCCCGGGCTCCGGGTGAAGAGGCCGAATTCTCGCCACTCGCGGCCGACCGGGGAACCAGCAGAGGCGGACGCATCGCGGCGCGAGAGCCCTTGGCACTTAGAAAAAATTTGGCAAAAGTTGCTCCGTGCTCCAGGTGAAGAGGCCGAATTCTCGCCACTCGCGGCCGACCGGGGAACCAGCAGAGGCGGACGCATCGCGGCGCGAGAGCCCTTGGCACTTAGAAAAAAATTGGCAAAAGTCGCTCCGGGTGAAGAGGCCGAATTCTCGCCACTCGCGGCCGACCGGGGAACCAGCAGAGGCGGACGCATCGCGGCGCGAGAGCCCTTGGCACTTAGAAAAAAATTGGCAAAAGTCGCTCCGGGCTCCGGGTGAAGAGGCCGAATTCTCGCCACTCGTGGCCGACCAGGGAACCAGCGAAGGCGGGTAAGCATTCAAGAGAGCCCCGCCGGCTGGTCCGCGGGCCAATTATGGTCCCGTCACCTACCGACAGCGGACGCCGACCCACGCCCGGCAAGGACCACCCAGAGGCGGACACGCTCTCCGACGAGCCCCGCCGGCCGGTCCGCGGCGGGAAATGCGCCCTCTGGCGGACACGCCGTTGTAAATGAATGGGCTTTGGCACTTAGTGCATTTTCGCAAAAGTTGAACCGCGCTCCGGGCGAAGAGGCCGAATTCTCGCTACTCGTGGCCGACCAGGGAACCAGCGAAGGCGGGTAAGCTCTCAAGAGAGCCCCGCCGGCTGGTCCGCGGGCCGAACGTGGTCCCGTCACCGACCGACAGCGGACGCCGACCCACGCCCGGTAAGAACCACCGAGAGGCGGGCACGCTCTCCGACGAGCCCCGCCGGCCGGTCCGCGGCGGGAAATGCGCCCTCTGGCGGACACGCCGTTGTAAATGAATGGGCTTTGGCACTTAGTGCATTTTCGAATAAGTTGAGCCGCGCTCCGGGCGAAGAGGCCGAATTCTCGCTACTCGCGGCCGACCAGGGAACCAGCGAAGGCGGGTAAGCTCTCAAGAGAGCCCCGCCGGCTGGTCCGCGGGCCGAACGTGGTCCCGTAAAGTACCGACAGCGGACGGCGGCCCACGCCCGGCAGGAACCACCGAGAGGCGGACACGCTCTCCGACGAGCCCCGCCGGCTGGTCCGCGGCGGGAAATGCGCCCTCTGGCGGACACGCCGTTGTAAATGAATGGGCTTTGGCACTTAGTGCATTTTCGCAAAAGTTGAGCCGCGCTCCGGGCGAAGAGGCCGAATTCTCGCTACTCGTGGCCGACCAGGGAACCAGCGA
>NW_028284054.1:1017500-1040000 GCF_059516105.1 Syngnathus floridae
CTTCGCCGTAACGAGAGGAGCCGGGCCGCGCTCCGTAAGCGTCTCCGCGGGGAGCAGGTCGCGTCCCGTCGCTGCCTCCGGAGCCGACCTCGCCCGCGCGACGCCGCTTTGTCTGCCGAGCGCTCGTGCTGTGGCCAGATCAGACCCGTAGGACGCTGGCCGGAAGGCGCTGGGGCAGAGCGGATCGCCGCGCGGCGGGACGGTCACGGAACGGTATTGACGGGGAGACGAGCTCGGGGAGAGCGAACTCGGCAACGGGGGGTGGCACATCGGTTGGGCTCGAGCAGGCGGCTTAGGAGCAACCGCGAGGGAACACGGCGGGGTCCGGGGGAAGGGCGACGGCCGCCCGCGACTCGTCACGGTAACCCAGGCGGGAAGCTGCGCTCCGTCCGAGTCAGACTCGGTCGTCGCGGCCCGGCTGAGGCTCGCTTGGTCGAGGGGGCGCGGCGCTGTGCCGGCGACTTTGCCCGCGCGAGGCACGTACGCTGTGGTCCGAAGGAAGAAGCGCGCGACCCGAGTCAGACTCGGGCGCCGCAACCCGACGGTATCTCGCTGCGGCCAGGATGCGGAGTTGAGTCGGCACTGGGGGGATCCGGGAAGGACGAAGGGGCGGCGGCCAACAGTCGCAGCTCGTCGCCGCTGTCACCCAGACGGGAAGCTGCGCCCCGGCCGAGTCAGACTCGGTCGGTGCGGCCCGCTGCGGCCAGCTGGAGAGTGAGCTACGTGCCTGTACCGTGCTCCCGACGAACCGTCCCGGGGGGCTGGTGACGTCGCGCGATCGGCGCTTGATGCTGCGACCGGGAGGGAAGCTGCGCCCCGTCCGAGTCAGACTCGGTCGTTGCGGCCCACCCGAGCCCGCACGCCTCACGCGGAGGGGTCATACGCCCCGGCGGCCACGATAGACGTCCTCCCGCTTCGCGGTGGTCGGGAGGGCTTAGCGGATAGGTGCAGATGCGGGGGCGGCTTCCCGAGATAGCCGTCCCTAGGTTAGGCGAGGGTTTGAGAAACATCTTTCGCGGTAGACCGGCGCGGCCGGCGGACGCCCACGTGGCGTGCCGCGAGTCGGATCGCGCGCTCGGCCTCCGTTGATGGCCGCTAGGTGCGTGCGTGGAATCGGGGCGTCTCGGTCTCGCTGCCGTACGGCTCGCGCTAGGCCTGCGGGGGCGGCGTCGGAGCGCGCGCTCGCGCGGCGGCCGTAGCGCTAGAGGGCGACCCGCAAGTGGGGAGGAACCGTCCACCCAACGCCGGCGCTAGCCGGGGCCGGTGGGGGCCCTACCAAGGCGGGTCATGGTCGCATGTCGGTCGGTCCGGCCTCTGTTTACCGAGGCGGCCGGCACCTCCATCTGCCTTGGATGCCCCGAATCCGCAGACTTTCCTCCGGCCTCAGCTTAACGAGACGGCCGTTGCCTCCATCCTTGGATGTTAACATTCGCAGAGTTTCAGCTCCGGGCTAGGGCGGGTGAAGTCGTCTCGAACCACGTGCCTGAAGGCCGCCTCGCGCCGGATGCAGGCCCCGCTCTGTCGTGCGGTGTGACCGTCCAACGCGGGCATCGCTAGATTAGCCGTGGCCACGATCCTTCCACACCGCGAGCCTTTCGCCCTCGGCCGGTGGTCGCTCAAAGCGCGGGCCGCTGATCCCGCTCCATCTCTCCGGCCTGTGTTTAAGGAGGCGGCCGGTCCTCCTTCCTTGGATGGACCATTCGCATATTTTTCGCCCGGCCTGTGTTTAAGGAGGCGGCCGGTAACTCCCTTTCTTGGATGAGACCCAACATTCGCATATTTTTCGCCCGGCCTGTGTTTAAGGAGGCGGCCGGTCCTCCCATTCTGCCAGTGTTCCTTGGACTTTGAAAATTTCAAAGTCTTTCCGCTCCGGGCTAGGGCGGGTGAGGTCGTCTCGAACCACGTGCCTGAAGGCCGCCTCGCGCCAGATGCGGCCCCGCTCTGTCGTGCGGTGTGACCGTCCAACGCGGGCATCGCTAGATTAGCCGTGGCCACGATCCTTCCACACCGCGAGCCTTTCGCCCTCGGCTGATGTTCGGCCAACGTGTGGGGAGGGGGTTATGGACGGCTGCCGGGAGCAGACAGCCGTCCCCGGGTGGGGTGTACAGTCCCTTCACCGCGGCCGCCGGGAGCAGACGGCCGTCGAGCGATTCTGCCATTGTTCCTAGGACTTTGTACATTTTAAAGACCCTCCGCGCGGGCCGCTGATCCCGCTCGGTCGCTCCGGCCTGTGTTTAAGGAGGCGGCCGGTCCTCCCATTCTGCCAGTGTTCCTTGGACTTTGAATATTTCAAAGTCTTTCCGCTCCGGGCTAGGGCGGGTGAGGTCGTCTCGAACCACGTGCCTGAAGGCCGCCTCGCGCCGGATGCAGGCCCCGCTCTGTCGTGCGGTGTGACCGTCCAACGCGGGCATCGCTAGATTAGCCGTGGCCACGATCCTTCCACACCGCGAGCCTTTCGCCCTCGGCTGATGTTCGGCCAACGTGTGGGGAGGGGGGGAAGGACGGCTGCCGGGAGCAGACAGCCGTCCCCGGGTGGGGTGTACAGTCCCTTCACCGCGGCCGCCGGGAGCAGACGGCCGTCGAGCGATTCTGCCATTGTTCCTAGGACTTTGTACATTTTAAAGACCCTCCGCGCGGGCCGCTGATCCCGCTCGGTCGCTCCGGCCTGTGTTTAAGGAGGCGGCCGGTCCTCCCATTCTGCCAGTGTTCCTTGGACTTTGAATATTTCAAAGTCTTTCCGCTCCGGGCTAGGGCGGGTGAGGTCGTCTCGAACCACGTGCCTGAAGGCCGCCTCGCGCCGGATGCAGGCCCCGCTCTGTCGTGCGGTGTGACCGTCCAACGCGGGCATCGCTAGATTAGCCGTGGCCACGATCCTTCCACACCGCGAGCCTTTCGCCCTCGGCTGATGTTCGGCCAACGTGTGGGGAGGGGGGGAAGGACGGCTGCCGGGAGCAGACAGCCGTCCCCGGGTGGGGTGTACAGTCCTTCCACCGCGGCCGCCAGGAGCAGACGGCCGTCGAGCGATTCTGCCATTGTTCCTAGGACTTTGTACATTTTAAAGACCCTCCGCGCGGGCCGCTGATCCCGCTCGGTCGCTCCGGCCTGTGTTTAAGGAGGCGGCCGGTCCTCCCATTCTGCCAGTGTTCCTTGGACTTTGAATATTTCAAAGTCTTTTCGCTCCGGGCTAGGGCGGGTGAGGTCGTCTCGAACCACGTGCCTGAAGGCCGCCTCGCGCCGGATGCAGGCCCCGCTCTGTCGTGCGGTGTGACCGTCCAACGCGGGCATCGCTAGATTAGCCGTGGCCACGATCCTTCCACACCGCGAGCCTTTCGCCCTCGGCTGATGTTCGGCCAACGTGTGGGGAGGGGGTTATGGACGGCTGCCGGGAGCAGACAGCCGTCCCCGGGAGGGGAGACTTCACGGCGGCCGCCGGGAGCAGACGGCCGTCGAGAGATTCTGCCAGTGTGTTCCTTGGACTTTGAAAAGTCTTTCCGCTCCGGGCTAGGGCGGGTGAGGTCGTCTCGAACCACGTGCCTGAAGGCCGCCTCGCGCCGGATGCAGGCCCCGCTCTGTCGTGCGGTGTGACCGTCCAACGCGGGCATCGCTAGATTAGCCGTGGCAACGATCCTTCCACACCGCGAGCCTTTCGCCCTCGGCCGGTGTTCGCTCAACGCGCGGGCCGCTGATCCCGCTCCATCTCTCCGGCCTGTGTTTAAGGAGGCGGCCGGTCCTCCCATTCTGCCAGTGTTCCTTGGACTTTGAATATTTCAAAGTCTTTCCGCTCCGGGCTAGGGCGGGTGAGGTCGTCTCGAACCACGTGCCTGAAGGCCGCCTCGCGCCGGATGCAGGCCCCGCTCTGTCGTGCGGTGTGACCGTCCAACGCGGGCATCGCTAGATTAGCCGTGGCCACGATCCTTCCACACCGCGAGCCTTTCGCCCTCGGCTGGTGTTCGGCCAACGTGTGGGGAGGGGGTTAAGGACGGCTGCCGGGAGCAGACAGCCGTCCCCGGGAGGGGAGACTTCACGGCGGCCGCCGGGAGCAGACGGCCGTCGAGAGATTCTGCCAGCGTTCCTTGTACTTTGAATATTTCACAGCCGTGCTCGCACTTAGGAAATTTTCGAGCGCTGTGGCACTTAGACATTTTTCGTCAAGAGAGGCACTTAGACATTTTTCGTCAAAAGAGGCACTTAGAAATTTTTCGTCAAGAGAGACACTTAGAAAATTTTTCTCTCTCTCTCTGTGTGCCTTCCAGGGTGCTTTGCCGTGCAACCCTGCCTGGGTGGCCGAGCAGGGGGCGATGCTGGCGGTTAAACCAGCGCTCGACTCTTCGCCGTTCTTTACCGTCAATTCCGCGCCCCCCATGCTCGTTCTGACTATATTTTGCGAAAGGGGAGTAAATCGTTGATGAGTACGCTGACTAGTGGGACCAACCATCGTACTCTGGCGCACCTGAAGACCAAAGTTGGTACTGCACCCTACCCCTGGTACCCCAACCCCTGGTACCTAAAGAGGGAGAGGCCGAATTTTCGCTTTCGGCGGCCGACCGCGGGAACCAGCCGAGGCGGACACTTTTCGGCTCAAGAGCCGTTGGCACTTAGAAAAAATTCGCACAAGTTGGCAGGACTTCCGGGGCCAGAGGCCGAATTTTCGCTTTTGGTGGCCGTTATGGGGAACCAGCCGAGGCGGACACTTTTCGGCTGTTGAGTCGTTGGCACTTAGAAAATATTTGCCAAACTTGGCTTGACTTCCAGGAGAAGAGGCCGAATTTTCACTTTTGGTGGCCGTTATGGGGAACCAGCCGAGGCGGACGCTTTACGGCTGTTGAGTCGTTGGCACTTAGAAAATATTTGCCTAACTTGGCTTGACTTCCAGGAGAAGAGGCCGAATTTTCACTTTTGGTGGCCGACCTGGGGAACCAGCCGAGGCGGACACTTTTCGGCTCAAGAGCCGTTGGCACTTAGAAAATATTTGCCAAACTTGGCTTGACTTCCAGGAGAAGAGGCCGAATTTTCACTTTTCATGGCCGTTATGGGGAACCAGCCGAGGCGGACACTTTAGGCTGGTTGAGTCGTTGGCACTTAGAAAATATTTGCCAAACTTGGCTTGACTTCCAGGAGAAGAGGCCGAATTTTCACTTTTGGTGGCCGACCTGGGGAACCAGCCGAGGCGGACACTTTTCGGCTCAAGAGCCGTTGGCACTTAGAAAATATTTGCCAAACTTGGCTTGACTTCCAGGAGAAGAGGCCGAATTTTCCCTTTTGGTGGCCGACCTGGGGAACCAGCCGAGGCGGACACTTTAGGCTGGTTGAGTCGTTGGCACTTAGAAAATATTCGCCAAACTTGGCTTGACTTCCAGGAGAAGAGGCCGAATTTTCACTTTTGGTGGCCGACCTGGGGAACCAGCCGAGGCGGACACTTTACGCTGGTTGAGTCGTTGGCACTTAGAAAATATTTGCCAAACTTGGCTTGACTTCCAGGAGAAGAGGCCGAATTTTCACTTTTGTTGGCCGTTATGGGGAACCAGCCGAGGCGGACACTTAACGCTGGTCGAGTCGTTGGCACTTAGAAAATATTCGCCAAACTTGGCTTGACTTCCAGGAGAAGAGGCCGAATTTTCACTTTTGTTGGCCGTTATGGGGAACCAGCCGAGGCGGACACTTTACGCTGGTCGAGTCGTTGGCACTTAGAAAATATTCGCCAAACTTGGCCAGACTTCCAGGAGAAGAGGCCGAATTTTCACTTGTTCTGGCCGTTATGGGGAACCAGCCGAGGCGGACACTTTACGCTGGTCGAGTCGTTGGCACTTAGAAAATATTCGCCAAACTTGGCTTGACTTCCAGGAGAAGAGGCCGAATTTTCACTTGTTCTGGCCGTTATGGGGAACCAGCCGAGGCGGACACTTTACGGCTGTTGAGTCGTTGGCACTTAGAAAATATTCGCCAAACTTGGCCAGACTTCCAGGAGAAGAGGCCGAATTTTCACTTGTGGTACCCGACCTGGGGAACCAGCCGAGGCGGACACTTTACGCTGGTTGAGTCGTTGGCACTTAGAAAATATTCGCCAAACTTGGCCAGACTTCCAGGAGAAGAGGCCGAATTTTCACTTGTTCTGGCCGACCTGGGGAACCAGCCGAGGCGGACACTTTACGCTGGTTGAGTCGTTGGCACTTAGAAAATATTCGCCAAACTTGGCCAGACTTCCAGGAGAAGAGGCCTAATTTTCACTTGTTCTGGCCGACCTGGGGAACCAGACGAGGCGGACACATCACCCCGCAAGTGCCGTTGGCACTTTGAAAATATTCGCCAAACTTGGCCAGACTTCCAGGAGAAGAGGCCGAATTTTCACTTGTGGTGCCCGACCTGGGGAACCAGCCGAGGCGGACACTTTACGCTGGTCGAGTCGTTGGCACTTAGAAAATATTCGCCAAACTTGGCCAGACTTCCAGGAGAAGAGGCCGAATTTTCACTTGTTCTGGCCGACCTGGGGAACCAGACGAGGCGGACACATCACCCCGCAAGTGCCGTTGGCACTTTGAAAATATTCGCCAAACTTGGCCAGACTTCCAGGAGAAGAGGCCGAATTTTCACTTGTTCTGGCCGACCTGGGGAACCAGACGAGGCGGACACATCACCCCGCAAGTGCCGTTGGCACTTTGAAAATATTCGCCAAACTTGGCCAGACTTCCAGGAGAAGAGGCCGAATTTTCACTTGTTCTGGCCGACCTGGGGAACCAGACGAGGCGGACACATCACCCCGCAAGTGCCGTTGGCACTTAGAAAATATTCGCCAAACTTGGCCGGACTTCCAGGAGAAGAGGCCGAATTTTCACTTTTTCTGGCCGACCTGGGGAACCAGACGAGGCGGACACATCACCCCGCAAGTGCCGTTGGCACTTTGAAAATATTCGAAACTTCCATCAAACACACATCGGCTTTTTCGCCGTCGCTGTCCGGCCTGGGCACCATCGTGGCTCGGACAGTTCGTGTGCCAGCTTCCGTTGGCACTTAGAACATTTTTCAAAATAAAAATAAACAGTCCTGCACATACGTGCCGACTATATTTTGCGAAAGGGGAGTAAACCGATGAGTACACTAACTAGGGGGACCAACAGACCGTAGTGGTCTCCCCTGGTACCTAAATGCATACCCCTGGTACCTCAGCGACTACCCCTGGTACCTAAATGCGTACCCCTGGTACCTCAGAGAGGCCGAATTTTCACATTCCGTGGCCGAACTAGGGAACCGGACGAGGCGGACACTTTTCCGGGAGAGACCCGATGGCACTTAGAAAATATTCGCTCAAGTTGGCAGGACTTCCAGAGCAAGAGGCCGAATTTTCACATTATGTGGCCGAACTAGGGAACCGGACGAGTCGGACACTTTTCCGGGAGAGACCCGATGGCACTTAGAAAATATTCGCTCAAGTTGGCAGGACTTCCAGAGCAAGACGCCGAATTTTCACATTATGTGGCCGAACTAGGGAACCGGACGAGTCGGACACTTTTCCGGGAGAGACCCGATGGCACTTAGAAAATATTCGCTCAAGTTGGCAGGACTTCCAGAGCAAGAGGCCGAATTTTCACATTATGTGGCCGAACTAGGGAACCGGACGAGTCGGACACTTTTCCGGGCAAGACCCGATGGCACTTAGAAAATATTCGCTCGAGTTGGCAGGACTTCCAGAGCAAGAGGCCGAATTTTCACATTATGTGGCCGAACTAGGGAACCGGACGAGTCGGACACTTTTCCGGGCAAGACCCGATGGCACTTAGAAAATATTCGCTCAGGTTGGCAGGACTTCCAGAGCAAGAGGCCAAATTTTAACATTCCGTGGCCGAACTAGGGAACCGGACGAGTCGGACACTTTTCCGGGAGAGACCCGATGGCACTTAGAAAATATTCGCTCAAGTTGGCAGGACTTCCAGGCGAGGAGGCTGAATTTTAACTTTTTCTGGCCGACTCGGGGAACCAGCCGAGTCGGACACTTTTCCGGGCAAGACCCGATGGCACTTAGAAAATATTCGCTCAAGTTGGCAGGACTTCCAGGCGAAGAGGCTGAATTTTCACTTTTTCTGGCCGACTCGGGGAACCAGCCGAGTCGGACACTTTTCCGGGCAAGACCCGATGGCACTTAGAAAATATTCGCTCAAGTTGGCAGGACTTCCAGAGCGAGAGGCCGAATTTTCGCTCGTTCGGGCCGACTCGGGGAACCAGCCGAGTCGGACACTTTTCCGGGAGAGACCCGATGGCACTTAGAAAATATTCGCTCAAGTTGGCAGGACTTCCAGAGCAAGAGGCCGAATTTTCGCTCGTTCGGGCCGACTCGGGGAACCGGCCGAGTCGGACACTTTTCCGGGCAAGACCCGATGGCACTTAGAAAATATTCGCTCAAGTTGGCAGGACTTCCAGAGCAAGAGGCCGAATTTTCACATTATGTGGCCGAACTAGGGAACCGGACGAGTCGGACACTTTTCCGGGCAAGACCCGATGGCACTTAGAAAATATTCGCTCAAGTTGGCAGGACTTCCAGAGCAAGAGGCCGAATTTTCGCTCGTTCGGGCCGACTCGGGGAACCAGACGAGTCGGACACTTTTCCGGGCAAGACCCGATGGCACTTAGAAAATATTCGCTCAAGTTGGCAGGACTTCCAGAGCAAGAGGCCGAATTTTCGCTCGTTCGGGCCGACTCGGGGAACCAGACGAGTCGGACACTTTTCCGGGCAAGACCCGATGGCACTTAGAAAATATTCGCTCAAGTTGGCAGGACTTCCAGAGCGAGAGGCCGAATTTTCGCTCGTTCGGGCCGACTCGGGGAACCAGCCGAGTCGGACACTTTTCCGGGCAAGACCCGATGGCACTTAGAAAATATTCGCTCAAGTTGGCAGGACTTCCAGAGCAAGAGGCCGAATTTTCACAATCTGTGGCCGAACTAGGGAACCGGCCGAGTCGGACACTTTTCCGGGCAAGACCCGATGGCACTTAGAAAATATTCGCTCAAGTTGGCAGGACTTCCAGAGCAAGAGGCCGAATTTTCACATTATGTGGCCGAACTAGGGAACCAGCCGAGTCGGACACTTTTCCGGGCAAGACCCGATGGCACTTAGAAAATATTCGCTCAAGTTGGCAGGACTTCCAGAGCAAGAGGCCGAATTTTCACATTATGTGGCCGAACTAGGGAACCAGCCGAGTCGGACACTTTTCCGGGCACGACCCGATGGCACTTAGAAAATATTCGCTCAAGTTGGCGGGACTTCCAGAGCGAGAGGCCGAATTTTCGCTCGTTCGGGCCGACTCGGGGAACCAGCCGAGTCGGACACTTTTCCGGGCAAGACCCGATGGCACTTAGAAAATATTCGCTCAAGTTGGCAGGACTTCCAGAGCAAGAGGCCGAATTTTCACATTATGTGGCCGAACTAGGGAACCAGCCGAGTCGGACACTTTTCCGGGCAAGACCCGATGGCACTTAGAAAATATTCGCTCAAGTTGGCAGGACTTCCAGAGCAAGAGGCCGAATTTTCACATTATGTGGCCGAACTAGGGAACCAGCCGAGTCGGACACTTTTCCGGGCAAGACCCGATAGCACTTAGAAAATATTCGCTCAAGTTGGCAGGACTTCCAGAGCAAGAGGCCGAAATTTCGCTCGTTCGGGCCGACTCGGGGAACCAGCCGAGTCGGACACTTTTCCGGGCGAGACCCGATGGCACTTAGAAAATATTCGCTCAAGTTGACAGGACTTCCAGAGCGAGAGGCCGAATTTTCACTCGGTCGGGCCGACTCGGGGAACCAGACGAGTCGGACACTTTTCCGGGCAAGACCCGTTGGCACTTAGAAAATATTCGCTCAATTTGGCAGGACTTCCAGAGCAAGAGGCCGAATTTTCACTCGTTCGGGCCGACTCGGGGAACCAGCCGAGTCGGACACTTTTCCGGGCAAGACCCGATGGCACTTAGAAAATATTCGCTCAAGTTGACAGGACTTCCAGAGCGAGAGGCCGAATTTTCACTCGGTCGGGCCGACTCGGGGAACCAGACGAGTCGGACACTTTTCCGGGCAAGACCCGTTGGCACTTAGAAAATATTCGCTCAATTTGGCAGGACTTCCAGAGCAAGAGGCCGAATTTTCACTCGTTCGGGCCGACTCGGGGAACCAGCCGAGTCGGACACTTTTCCGGGCAAGAGCCGATGGCACTTAGAAAATATTCGCTCAAGTTGGCAGGACTTCCAGAGCAAGAGGCCGAATTTTCGCTCGTTCGGGCCGACTCGGGGAACCAGCCGAGTCGGACACTTTTCCGGGCAAGACCCGATGGCACTTAGAAAATATTCGCTCAAGTTGGCAGGACTTCCAGGCGAAGAGGCTGAATTTTCACTTTTTCTGGCCGACTCGGGGAACCAGCCGAGTCGGACACTTTTCCGGGCAAGACCCGATGGCACTTAGAAAATATTCGCTCAAGTTGGCAGGACTTCCAGAGCAAGAGGCCGAATTTTCACAATATGTGGCCGAACTAGGGAACCGGCCGAGTCGGACACTTTTCCGGGCAAGACCCGATGGCACTTAGAAAATATTCGCTCAAGTTGGCAGGACTTCCAGAGCAAGAGGCCGAATTTTCGCTCGTTCGGGCCGACTCGGGGAACCAGCCGAGTCGGACACTTTTCCGGGCAAGACCCGATGGCACTTAGAAAATATTCGCTCAAGTTGGCAGGACTTCCAGAGCAAGAGGCCGAATTTTCACTCGGTCGGGCCGACTCGGGGAACCAGCCGAGTCGGACACGTTACGGCCGAACACCCGTTGGCACTTAGAAAATATTCGCTCAAGTTGGCAGGACTTCCAGGTGAAGAGGCCGAATTTTCGCTCGTTCGGGCCGACTCGGGGAACCAGCCGAGTCGGACACATTACGGCCGAACACCCGTTGGCACTTAGAAAATATTCGCCAAAGTTCGTCGGACTTCCAGGCGAAGAGGCCGAATTTTCGCTCGTTCGGGCCGACTCGGGGAACCAGCCGAGTCGGACACATTTCGGCGCAACACCCGTTGGCACTTAGAAAATATTCGCCCAAGTCGGCCGGACTTCCAGGCGAAGAGGCCGAATTTTCACTTTTTCTGGCCGACCGGAGGAACCAGCCGCGTCGGACACATTACGGTGTAACACCCGTTGGCACTTAGAAAATATTCGCCAAAGTTCGTCGGACCTCCAGAGCGAGAGGCCGAATTTTCGCTCGTTCGGGCCGACTCGGGGAACCAGCCGAGTCGGACACATTACGGCCGCACACCCGTTGGCACTTAGAAAATATTCGCCAAAGTTCGTCGGACCTCCAGAGCGAGAGGCCGAATTTTCACTTTTTCTGGCCGACCGGAGAACCAGCCGAGGCGGACACATCGCGCCGCTTTTGCCGTTGGCATATTCGAAACTTCCAGAATCGGCTTTTTCGCCGTCGCTGTCCGGCCTGGGCACCATCGTGGCTCGGACACGTCGTGTGCCAGCGTCCGCTGGCACTTAGAAAATTTTTCAAAATAAAAATAAACAGTCCTGCACATACGTGCCCACTATATTTTGCGAAAGGGGAGTAAACCGTCGATGAGTACGCTGACTAGTGGGACCAACCATCGCGCTCTGGCGCACCTGAAGACCAAAGTTGGTACTGCACCCTACCCCTGGTACCCAAACGGGGTAGAGGCCGATTTTTCGCATTTGGCGGCCGACCTAGGGAACCAGAAGAGGCGGACACTTTTCCGAGCAAGTGCCGATGGCACTTAGAAAATTTTCGCGCAAGTTGGCGGGACTTCCAGAGCGAGAGGCCGAATAATCGTAATTTGTGGCCGACTTGGGAACCAGCGAAGGCGGATAGGAAGTGGAG
Organism: Syngnathus floridae; assembly: GCF_059516105.1. Classification (NCBI taxonomy): domain Eukaryota; kingdom Metazoa; phylum Chordata; class Actinopteri; order Syngnathiformes; family Syngnathidae; genus Syngnathus; species Syngnathus floridae. The sequence goes on from NW_028284054.1 coordinate 1,029,353, forward strand.
TGGGTCCCGCCGGCTGGTCCGCGGGCCAATTGCGGTCCCGCGAGTTAGCGATCGCGGTCCGGAATTCTAGCCGACTTGGGAACCAGCGAATGCGGATAGGAAGTCAAGCGGGTCCCGCCGGCTGGTCCGCGGGCCAATTGCGGTCCCGCGAGTTAGCGATCGCGGTCCGGAATTCTAGCCGACTTGGGAACCAGCGAAGGCGGATGGGTGGTCACCGAGGTCCCGCCGGCTGGTCCGCGGGCCATTTAGGGTCCCGCGAGTTAGCGATCGCGGTCCGGAATTCTACCCGGCCGGGAACCACCGCGAGGCGGATGGGTCTTCACCGAGGTCCCGCCGGCTGGTCCGCGGGCCATTTAGGGTCCCGCGAGTTAGCGATCGCGGTCCGGAATTCTACCCGGCCGGGGACCACCGCGAGGCGGATGGGTGGTCACCGAGGTCCCGCCGGCTGGTCCGCGGGCCATTTAGGGTCCCGCGAGGTACCGATCGCGGTCCGGAATTCTACCCGGCCGGGGACCACCGCGAGGCGGATGGGTCTTCACCGAGGTCCCGCCGGCTGGTCCGCGGGCCATTTAGGGTCCCGCGAGTTGGCGATCGCGGTCCGGAATTCTAGCCGACTTGGGAACCAGCGAAGGCGGATAGGAAGTCAAGCGGGTCCCGCCGGCTGGTCCGCGGGCCATTTAGGGTCCCGCGAGTTAGCGATCGCGGTCCGGAATTCTAGCCGGCCGGGGACCACCGCGAGGCGGATGGGTGGTCACCGAGGTCCCGCCGGCTGGTCCGCGGGCCATTTAGGGTCCCGCGAGTTACCGATCGCGGTCCGGAATTCTAGCCGGCCGGGGACCACCGCGAGGCGGATGGGTGGTCACCGAGGTCCCGCCGGCTGGTCCGCGGGCCATTTAGGGTCCCGCGAATTACCGATCGCGGTCCGGAATTCTAGCCGGCCGGGGACCACCGCGAGGCGGATGGGTGCTCACCGAGGTCCCGCCGGCTGGTCCGCGGGCCATTTAGGGTCCCGCGAATTACCGATCGCGGTCCGGAATTCTACCCGGCCGGGGACCACCGCGAGGCGGATGGGTGGTCACCGAGGTCCCGCCGGCTGGTCCGCGGGCCATTTAGGGTCCCGCGAGTTAGCGGTCGCGGTCCGGAATTCTAGCCGGCCGGGGACCACTGCGAGGCGGATGGGTGGTCACCGAGGTCCCGCCGGCTGGTCCGCGGGCCAATTGCGGTCCCGCGAGTTACCGATCGCGGCCCGGAATTCTAGCCGGCCGGGGACCACCGCGAGGCGGATGGGTGCTCACCGAGGTCCCGCCGGCTGGTCCGCGGGCCATTTAGGGTCCCGCGAATTACCGATCGCGGTCCGGAATTCTACCCGGCCGGGGACCACCGCGAGGCGGATGGGTGGTCACCGAGGTCCCGCCGGCTGGTCCGCGGGCCATTTAGGGTCCCGCGAGTTACCGATCGCGGTCCGGAATTCTACCCGGCCGGGGACCACCGCGAGGCGGATGGGTGGTCACCGAGGTCCCGCCGGCTGGTCCGCGGGCCATTTAGGGTCCCGCGAGTTAGCGGTCGCGGCCCGGAATTCTACCCGGCCCGGAGCCACCCAGAGGCCGTGCACACGCGCCGGGTGGCCGGAAATACCTCCAGCCGAGCGGACATGCACTTTATAAGCACCTTGGACGAGATGGCAGAGCCTTACTCGACTTCCAGCACTTCTAAGCGTTCTCCACGGCCCGCTGTGCTTCCAGAAGACCTCCAGCCGGTCCTCATGGTGCTTTCCTCCTCACTCTCCCAGCCGAACGAGGCTTCCAGAGCCCCGGTTAAGCATTTTACGCAGCCCGCCGAGCCTCCACAGCACTTCCAGCCGGTTCCCCGGGTGCTTTCCTCCTCACTGTTTAAGCCGAACGAGGCTTCCAGAGCCCCGGCTAAACGTTTCACGCGGCCCGCTGAACTTCCAGAGCACCTCCAGCCGGTTCCACGGCTGCTTTCCTCCTCACTTTATAAGCCGAACGAGGCTTCCAGAGCCCCGGCTAAGCGTTTTACGCGGCCCGCCGAGCTTCCACAGCACCTCCAGCCGGTCCTCATGGTGCTTTCCTCCTAACTATTGACGCCCGAGGAGGCTTCCAGAGCCCCGGTTAAGCATTTTACGCAGCCCGCTGAGCTTCCACAGCACTTCCAGCCGGTTCCCCGGGTGCTTTCCTCCTCACTGTTTAAGCCGAACGAGGCTTCCAGAGCCCCGGCTAAACGTTTTACGCGGCCCGCTGAACTTCCAGAGCACCTCCAGCCGGTTCCACGGCTGCTTTCCTCCTCACTTTATAAGCCGAACGAGGCTTCCAGAGCCCCGGCTAAGCGTTTTACGCGGCCCGCTGATCTTCCCGGAGCTTGTAACGGGGAATTACCTCCCTCTAGCGGACACGGCGGGTAAATACGCCAGCTCTCGCACTTAGCGCACACTCGCGTTGCTGCGCGTCCGGTGGCACTTTGAGCGGCCAAACGGCGGGAGTAACTGTCACTCTCTTAAGGTAAGCTCACTTGAGATTTTTTTGAACGGTTCGTGGGTAAATATGTGATATATACTACATATGATCGCATTTATAGTCAAATCATATCAAAATATCATTCTCCGGGTGCATTCCTCCTCACTTTCTAAGCCGAACGAGGCTTCCAGAGCCCCGGCTAAGCGTTTTACGCGGCCCGCTGAGCTTCCACCGCACCTCCAGCCGGTTCCACGGCTGCTTTCCTCCTCACTTTATAAGCCGAACGAGGCTTCCAGAGCCCCGGCTAAGCGTTCTCCGCGTCCCGCTGATCTTCCCGGAGCTTGTAACGGGGAATTACCTCCCTCCAGCGGACACGGCGGGTAAATACGCCACCTCTCGCACTTAGCGCACACACCCGTTGCTGCGCGTCCGGTGGCACTTTGAGGGGCCAAACGGCGGGAGTAACAGTCACTCTCTTAAGCTAGGCTCATTTGAGATTTTTTTAACCGTCCGCGGAGGCGACCGGGACCACCGGGACAGCCGGGAGGCCGTGCGCGCGGGCCAAGTGGCCGAAAATAGGTCCAGGCCGACCGGATCGGCTGTTTGCGAGCACCGCGGATGAGATCGCTGAGCTTTATCCGACTTCCAGCGGCCGGTGCGCTCGCGCACTCCACCCGGCACCTCCGGGAGGCCGTGCGCGCGCGCCAAGTGGCCGAAAATAGCTCCTAGCCGACCGGATCGGCTGTTTGCGAGCACCGCGGATGAGATCGCGGAGCTTTATTCGACTTCCAGCGGCCGGTGCGCTCGCGCACTCCACCCGGCACCTCCGGGAGGCCGTGCGCGCGCGCCGAGTGGCCCAAAATAGCTCCAGCCCAGCGGATCTGCACTCCGCGGATGAGATCGCGGAGCTTTTTTCGACTTCCAGCGGCCGGCGCGCACGACGAGCGGACCCGGTGACGGTCCAGCTCCATCCGGTACCTCGCACGGCCCGCTCCTCCCCCCCGCGCGGACTTCCGAGCGCTCGGGGAGACGTTCGGAAGCCGCCGGTGACGTTGGAGCGGGGAAATACCTCCCTCCAGCGGACACGGCGAGTAAATACACCTTCGGCCAAACGGCGGGAGTAACTATGACTCTCTTAAGGTAGCGGCACTCGACATCTTCTTCACGGTTCGTGGAGGACCCGGCCGGTTCTCGGGGGTGCTTTTTCTCCTAACTCTTGACCCCCGAGGAGGCTTCCAGAGCCCCGGCTAAGCGTTTTACGCGGGCCGATGAGCTTCCAAAGCACCTCCAGCCGGTTCTCATGGGGCTTTCCTCCTAACTCTTGACGCCCGAGGAGGCTTCCAGAGCCCCGGCTAAGCGTTTTACGCGGCCCGCCGCGCTTCCACAGCACCTCCAGCCGGTTCTCATGATGCTTTCCTTCTCACTTTATAAGCCGAACGAGGCTTCCAGAGCCCCGGCTAAGCGTTTTACGCGGCCCGCTGAGCTTCCACAGCACCTCCAGCCGGTTCCACGGGTGCTTTCCTCCTCACTCTTGACGCCCGAGGAGACTTCCAGCACCCCGGCTAAGCGTTTTACGCGGCCCGCTGAGCTTCCACAGCACCTCCAGCCGGTTCCCATGAGGCTTTCCTCCTAACTCTTGACGCCCGAGGAGGCTTCCAGAGCCCCGGCTAAGCGTTTTACGCAGCCCGCTGAGCTTCCACAGCACCTCCAGCCGGTTCTCATGATGCATTCCTCCTCACTGTTTAAGCCGAACGAGGCTTCCAGAGCCCCGGCTAAGCGTTTTACGCGGCCCGCGGGACTTCCACCGCACCTCCAGCCGCTTCCACGGGTGCTTTTCTCCTCACTGTTTAAGCCGAACGAGGCTTCCAGAGCCTCGGCTAAGCGTTTTACGCGGCACGCTGAGATTCCACCGCACCTCCAGCCGGTTCCCCGAGTGCTTTCCTCCTCACTGTTTAAGCCGAACGAGGCTTCCAGAGCCCCGGCTAAGCGTTTTAAGCGGCCCGCCGAGCCTCCACAGCACTTCCAGCCGGTTCCCCGGCTGCTTTCCTCCTCACTGTTTAAGCCGAACGAGGCTTCCAGAGCCCCGGCTAAGCGTTTTACGCGGCCCGCTGAACTTCCACAGCACCTCCAGCCGGTTCTCATGATGCATTCCTCCTCACTCTTTAAGCCGAACGAGGCTTCCAGAGCCTCGGCTAAGCGTTTTACGCGGCCCGCTGGACTTCCACAGCACCCCCAGCCGGTTCTTATGATGCTTTCCTCCTAACTCTTGACGCCCGAGGAGGCTTCGAGCACCCCGGCTAAGCGTTTTACGCGGCCCGCTGAGCTTCCAGAGCACCTCCAGCCGGTTCCACGGGTGCTTTCCTCCTCACTCTTGAAGCCCGAGGAGGCTTCCAGAGCCTCGGCTAAGCGTTTTACGCGGCCCGCTGAGCTTCCACAGCACCTCCAGCCGGTTCTCATGATGCATTCCTCCTCACTCTTTAAGCCGAACGAGGCTTCCAGAGCCTCGGCTAAGCGTTTTACGCGGCCCGCTGGACTTCCACAGCACCCCCAGCCGGTTCTTATGATGCTTTCCTCCTAACTCTTGACGCCCGAGGAGGCTTCGAGCACCCCGGCTAAGCGTTTTACGCGGCCCGCCGAGCTTCCACAGCACCTCCAGCCGGTTCTCATGAGGCTTTCCTCCTAACTCTTGACGCCCGAGGAGGCTTCCAGAGCCTCGGCTAAGCGTTTTACGCAGCCCACTGAGCTTCCACAGCACCTCCAGCCGGTTCCCCCAGTACTTTCCTCCTCACTCTTTAAGCCGAACGAGGCTTCCAGAGCCCCGGCTAAGCGTTTTACGCGGCCCGCTGGACTTCCAGAGCACCCCCAGCCGGCCCTCACAATGCTTTCCTCCTAACTCTTGACGCCCGAGGAGGCTTCCAGAGCCCCGGCTAAACGTTTTACGCGGTCCGCTGAACTTCCAGAGCACCTCCAGCCGGTTCCCCGGCTGCTTTCCTCCTCGCTTTATAAGCCGAACGAGGCTTCCAGAGCCCCGGCTAAGCGTTTTACGCGGCCCGCCGAGCTTCCACAGCACCTCCAGCCGGTTCTCATGATGCATTCCTCCTCACTTTCTAAGCCGAACGAGGCTTCCAGAGCCCCGGCTAAGCGTTTTGCGCGGCCCGCTGAACTTCCACAGCACCTCCAGCCGGTTCCCCGAGTGCTTTCCTCATCACTTTATAAGCCGAACGAGGCTTCCAGAGCCCCGGCTAAGCGTTCTCCGCGTCCCGCTGATCTCCCCGGAGGTCGTAACGGGGAAATACCTCCCTCTAGCGGACACGGCGGGTAAATACGCCACCTCTCGCACTTAGCGCACACTCGCGTTGCTGCGCGTCCGGTGGCACTCTGAGCGGCCAAACGGCGGGAGTAACAGTCACTCTCTTAAGGTAGGCTCACTTGAGATTTTTTTAACCGTCCGCGGAGGCGACCGGGACCACCGGGACAGCCGGGAGGCCGTGCGCGCGGGCCAAGTGGCCGAAAATAGCTCCAGGCCGACCGGATCGGCTAGTTGTAAGCACCGCGGAGGAGATCGCGGAGCATTATTCGACTTCCAGCGGCCCGTGCGCTTACGCACGCCGCCCGGAACCTCCGGGAGGCCGTGCGCTCGCGCAAGTGGCCGAAAATAGCTCCTAGCCGACCGGATCTGCACTTTACAAGCTCCGCGGATGAGATCGCGGAGCTTTATCCGACTTCCAGCGGCCGGTGCGCTCGCGCACTCCACCCGGCACCTCCGGGAGGCCGTGCGCGCGCGCCAAGTGGCCGAAAATAGCTCCAAGACGACCGGATCGGCTGTTTACAAGCACCGCGGATGAGATCGCGGAGCTTTATGCGACTTCCAGCGGCCGGTGCGCTCGCGCACTCCACCCGGCACCTCCGGGAGGCCGTGCGCGCGCGCCAAGTGGCCCAAAATAGCTCCAGCCCAGCGGATCTGCACTTTACAAGCTCCGCGGATGAGATCGCGGAGCTTTATGCGACTTCCAGCGGCCGGCGCGCACAAGTGCGGACCCGGTGACGGTCCAGCTCCACCCGGTACCTCGCACGGCCCGCTTCTCCCCCCCGCGCGGACTTCCGAGCGCTCGGGGAGACGTTCGGAAGCCGCCGGTGACGTTGGAGCGGGGAAATACCTCCCTCCAGCGGACACGGCGAGTAAATACACCTTCGGCCAAACGGCGGGAGTAACTATGACTCTCTTAAGGTAGCGGCACTCGACATCTTTTTCGCGGTTCGTGGAGGACCCGGCCGGTTCTCGGGGGTGCTTTTTCTCCTAACTCTTGACCCCCGAGGAGGCTTCCAGAGCCCCGGCTAAGCGTTTTACGCGGCCCGCTGAGCTTCCGGAGCACCTCCAGCCGGTTCCACGGGTGCTTTCCTCCTCACTCTTGACGCCCGAGGAGGCTTCCAGAGCCTCGGCTAAGCGTTTTACGCGGCCCGCTGAGCTTCCACAGCACCTCCAGCCGGTTCTCATGAGGCTTCCCTCCTGACTCTTGACGCCCGAGGAGGCTTCCAGAGCCTCGGCTAAGCGTTTTACGCGGCCCGCTGAGCTTCCACAGCACCTCCAGCCGGTTCCCCGGGTGCTTTCCTCCTCACTGTTTAAGCCGAACGAGGCTTCCAGAGCCCCGGCTAAGCGTTTTGCGCGGCTCGCTGAACTTCCAGAGCACCTCCAGCCGGTTCCCCGGGTGCTTTCCTCCTCATTTGCTAAGCCGAACGAGGCTTCCAGAACCCCGGCTAAGCGTTCTCCGCGTCCCGGTGATCTTCCCGGAGGTCGTAACGGGGAAATACCTCCCTCTAGCGAACACGGCGGGTAAATACGCCAGCTCTCGCACTTAGCGCACACTCGCGTTGCTGCGCGTCTGATGGCACTTTGAGCGGCCAAACGGCGGGAGTAACAGTCACTCTCTTATGGTAGGCTCACTTGAGATTTTTTTAACCGTCCGTGGAGGCGACCGGGACCACCGGGACAGCCGGGAGGCCGTGCGCGCGGGCCAAGTGGCCGAAAATAGCTCCAGCCCAGCGGATCTGCACTTTACAAGCACCGCGGATGAGATCGCGGAGCTTCATGCGACTTCCAGCGGCCGGTGCGCTCGCGCACTCCACCCGGCACCTCCGGGAGGCCGTGCGCGCGCGCCAAGTGGCCCAAAATAGCTCCAGCCCAGCGGATCGGCTGTTTACAAGCACCGCGGATGAGATCGCGGAGCTTCATTCGACTTCCAGCGGCCGGTGCGCTCGCGCACTCCACCCGGCACCTCCGGGAGGCCGTGCGCGCGCGCCAAGTGGCCCAAAATAGCTCCAGCCCAGCGGATCTGCACTTTACAAGCTCCGCGGATGAGATCGCGGAGCTTTATGCGACTTCCAGCGGCCGGCGCGCACAAGTGCGGACCCGGTGACGGTCCAGCTCCACCCGGTACCTCGCACGGCCCGCTTCTCCCCCCCGCGCGGACTTCCGAGCGCTCGGGGAGACGTTCGGAAGCCGCCGGTGACGTTGGAGCGGGGAAATACCTCCCTCCAGCGGACACGGCGAGTAAATACACCTTCGGCCAAACGGCGGGAGTAACTATGACTCTCTTAAGGTAGCGGCACTCGACATCTTTTTCGCGGTTCGTGGAGGACCCGGCCGGTTCTCGGGGGTGCTTTTTCTCCTAACTCTTGACCCCCGAGGAGGCTTCCAGAGCCCCGGCTAAGCGTTTTACGCGGCCCGCTGAGCTTCCGGAGCACCTCCAGCCGGTTCCACGGGTGCTTTCCTCCTCACTCTTGACGCCCGAGGAGGCTTCCAGAGCCTCGGCTAAGCGTTTTACGCGGCCCGCTGAGCTTCCACAGCACCTCCAGCCGGTTCTCATGAGGCTTCCCTCCTGACTCTTGACGCCCGAGGAGGCTTCCAGAGCCTCGGCTAAGCGTTTTACGCGGCCCGCTGAGCTTCCACAGCACCTCCAGCCGGTTCCCCGGGTGCTTTCCTCCTCACTGTTTAAGCCGAACGAGGCTTCCAGAGCCCCGGCTAAGCGTTTTGCGCGGCTCGCTGAACTTCCAGAGCACCTCCAGCCGGTTCCCCGGGTGCTTTCCTCCTCATTTGCTAAGCCGAACGAGGCTTCCAGAACCCCGGCTAAGCGTTCTCCGCGTCCCGGTGATCTTCCCGGAGGTCGTAACGGGGAAATACCTCCCTCTAGCGAACACGGCGGGTAAATACGCCAGCTCTCGCACTTAGCGCACACTCGCGTTGCTGCGCGTCTGATGGCACTTTGAGCGGCCAAACGGCGGGAGTAACAGTCACTCTCTTATGGTAGGCTCACTTGAGATTTTTTTAACCGTCCGTGGAGGCGACCGGGACCACCGGGACAGCCGGGAGGCCGTGCGCGCGGGCCAAGTGGCCGAAAATAGCTCCAGCCCAGCGGATCTGCACTTTACAAGCACCGCGGATGAGATCGCGGAGCTTCATGCGACTTCCAGCGGCCGGTGCGCTCGCGCACTCCACCCGGCACCTCCGGGAGGCCGTGCGCGCGCGCCAAGTGGCCCAAAATAGCTCCAGCCCAGCGGATCGGCTGTTTACAAGCACCGCGGATGAGATCGCGGAGCTTCATTCGACTTCCAGCGGCCGGTGCGCTCGCGCACTCCACCCGGCACCTCCGGGAGGCCGTGCGCGCGCGCCAAGTGGCCCAAAATAGCTCCAGCCCAGCGGATCTGCACTTTCCAAGCTCCGCGGATGAGATCGCGGAGCTTTATGCGACTTCCAGCGGCCGGCGCGCACAAGTGCGGACCCGGTGACGGTCCAGCTCCACCCGGTACCTCGCACGGCCCGCTTCTCCCCCCCGCGCGGACTTCCGAGCGCTCGGGGAGACGTTCGGAAGCCGCCGGTGACGTTGGAGCGGGGAAATACCTCCCTCCAGCGGACACGGCGAGTAAATACACCTTCGGCCAAACGGCGGGAGTAACTATGACTCTCTTAAGGTAGCGGCACTCGACATCTTTTTCGCGGTTCGTGGAGGACCCGGCCGGTTCTCGGGGGTGCTTTTTCTCCTAACTCTTGACCCCCGAGGAGGCTTCCAGAGCCCCGGCTAAGCGTTTTACGCGGCCCGCTGAGTTCTCTTTTCTTAGTGAAGGGCAGGGCGCCCTGGAATGGGTTCGTCCCGAGAGAGGGGCCCGTGCCCTGGAAAGCGTCGCGGTTCCGGCGGCGTCCGGTGAGCCCCCGTCGGCCCTTGAAAATCCGGGGGAGACAGTATAAATCTCGCGCCAGGCCGTACCCATATCCGCAGCAGGTCTCCAAGGTGAACAGCCTCTGGCATGTTAGAACAAGGCTGGTAAGGGAAGTCGGCAAATCAGATCCGTAACTTCGGGACAAGGATTGGCTCTAAGGGCTGGGTCGGTCGGGCTGGGGTGCGAAGCGGGGCTGGGCGCGTCCGCGGCTGGGGGAGCGGCCGCTCCGTCGCTCGCCCTCTCGCCCCGTCGGATCCGGCGGTTCGTGCGTGCTGTTAGTTCGGTGGGGGCCAAGGCGTGCGTCGGTCAGGTGCCGGTGCTTCTCTCGTCGTCCCCTCGGGCGGGCGGTGGGTCGCGGGGTCTGCGGCGGGTGTCGGGCGAAAGCCCGCCCCGCCCTGCCCCCTTCCCGCAGGCCACCCGGGGCGGCCGCGGCGGGGTCGCGCTTGGTAGCTCCGGCGTACGTTCCCCGGCGAGCGCAGTCGTCGGCCGTCGGTGAGGGCGGTGTCGCGGGGGGTGCCGGGTGGCGGGCGCGGAGGCGACTTTGGACGCGCGGCGGGCCCTTCCCGCGGATCATCTCAGCTGCGGCGCCCGTCGGGGCCCCGCGGCGGCGCGGACGTCGGCCGGTCGCTTCCCGGCCCCGCGAGGGGCCGGTGGCGGTCGCGCTCGGCGGCCGTCCGCTCGGTGCGCTCCCGGCGGGTGGCCTCGGCCGGCGCCAAGCAGCTGGCTTAGAACTGGAACGGACCAGGGGAATCCGACTGTTTAATTAAAACAAAGCATCGCGAAGGTCCAAGGCGGGTGTTGACGCGATGTGATTTCTGCCCAGTGCTCTGAATGTCAAAGTGAAGAAATTCAATGAAGCGCGGGTAAACGGCGGGAGTAACTATGACTCTCTTAGGCTTATATGCCGGGGGTCACGGTTTCCTGGCAGCCGCCCAAGGGGAGCAGTCGGATGCGGGCTGCTCCTC
>NW_028284054.1:1045000-1077500 GCF_059516105.1 Syngnathus floridae
AGGCCCGTCCGGGGATGAGGCAGCATCCTCGGACACCAGCCAGGAGCGCGCGGGCGCTGTGGAAGTAAGTACATCCACTCCTGGTACCTAAAATTTTCTCCAGCGGCGGGCCCCGGGCCTAAACTTTCTCCGGGCCGCGCAACACGCACTCTCCGCCGGACACCGACGGAGGCAACGTCCCCCTCCTGCGGTGACAAAAAAAATCCACTCCTGGTACCTAAAATTTTCTCCAGCGGCGGGCCCCGGGCCTAAACTTTCTCCGGGCCGCGCAACACGCACTCTCCGCCGGACACCGACGGAGGCAACGTCCCCCTCCTGCGGTGACAAAAAACATCCACCCCTGGTACCTAAAATTTTCTCCAGCGGCGGGCCCTTGGCTGAAACTTTCTCCGGGCCGCGCAACACGCACTTTCCGCCGGACGCCGGTCCCAAAGCGCCACCCAGGACCACCACAAGGCTACAGCCACCATCCCCAAACGCCACCCCCGACAGCAACAAGTCGACCGCCACCAGGCGACTACCACCACCATCCCCAAGCGCCACCCCCGACCGCCACCAGGCGACAGCCACCATCCCCAAGCGCCACCCCCGACAGCCACCATCCCCAAGCGCCACCCCCGACCGCCACAAGGCGACCGCCACCATCCCCAAGCGCCACCCCCCGACCGCCACCCCCCGACCGCCACAAGGCGACCGCCACAAGGCGACCGCCACCATCCCCAAGCGCCACCCCCCGACCGCCACCCCCCGACCGCCACAAGGCGACCGCCACAAGGCGACCGCCACCATCCCCAAGCGCCACCCCCGACCGCCACAAGGCGACCGCCACCATCCCCAAGCGCCACCCCCCGACCGCCACCCCCCGACCGCCACCCCCCGACCGCCACCAGCCGACCGCCACCAGCCGACCGCCACCAGCCGACCGCCACCAGCCGACCGCCACCAGCCGTTCGCGGTGTGCGCCTCCGGCGCCACCGGTCCCAAGCACCATCCCCAAGCACCATCCCCGACCGCCACCCCCCGACCGCCACCCCCCGACCGCCACCAGCCGACCGCCACCAGCCGACCGCCACCAGCCGACCGCCACCAGCCGACCGCCACCAGCCGTTCGCGGTGTGCGCCTCCGGCGCCACCGGTCCCCAAGCACCATCCCCAAGCACCATCCCCGACCGCCACCCCCCGACCGCCACCCCCCGACCGCCACCAGCCGACCGCCACCAGCCGTTCGCGGTGTGCGCCTCCGGCGCCACCGGTCCAAAGCACCATCCCCAAGCACCATCCCCGACCGCCACCAGCCGACCGCCACCAGCCGACCGCCACCAGCCGACCGCCACCAGCCGTTCGCGGTGTGCGCCTCCGGCGCCACCGGTCCAAAGCACCATCCCCAAGCACCATCCCCGACCGCCACCCCCCGACCGCCACCCAGCGACCGCCACCAGCCGACCGCCACCAGCCGACCGCCACCAGCCGTTCGCGGTGTGCGCCTCCGGCGCCACCGGTCCCAAGCACCATCCCCAAGCACCATCCCCGACCGCCACCCCCCGACCGCCACCAGCCGACCGCCACCCAGCGACCGCCACCCGCCGTTCGCGGTGTGCGCCGTTATCCGCCTCTCGGTGGTCCTTGCCGGGCGTGGGTCGGCGTCCGCTGTCGGTACTTTACGGGACCATAATTGGCCCGCGGACCAGCCGGCGGGGCTCTCTTGAAAGCCTACCCGCCTTCGCTGGTTCCCCGGTCGGCCACGAGTAGCGAGAATTCGGCCTCTTCGCCCGGAGCGCGGCTCAACTTTTGCGAAAATGCACTAAGTGCCAAAGCCCATTCATTTACAACGGCGTGTCCGCCAGAGGGCGCATTTCCCGCCGCGGACCAGCCGGCGGGACCCGCTTGACTTCCTATCCGCCTTCGCTGGTTCCCAAGTCGGCCAGAATTCCGGGCCGCGACCGGTAACTCGCGGGACCCTAAATGGCCCGCGGACCAGCCGGCGGGGCTCTCTTGAGAGCTTACCCGCCTTCGCTGGTTCCCTGGTCGGCCGCGAGTAGCGAGAATTCGGCCTCTTCGCCCGGAGCGCGGCTCAACTTCAGCGAAAATGCACTAAGTGCCAAAGCCCATTCATTTACAACGGCGTGTCCGCCAGAGGGCGCGTTTCCCGCCGCGGACCGGCCGGCGGGGCTCGTCGGAGAGCGTGCCCGCCTCTCGGTGGTCCTTGCCGGGCGTGGGTCGGCGTCCGCTGTCGGTAGGTGACGGGACCATAATTGGCCCGCGGGCCAGCCGGCGGGGCTCTCTTGAGAGCTTACCCGCCTTCGCTGGTTCCCTGGTCGGCCGCGAGTGGCGAGAATTCGGCCTCTTCGCCCGGAGCGCGGCTCAACTTCAGCGAAAATGCACTAAGTGCCAAAGCCCATTCATTTACAACGGCGTGTCCGCCAGAGGGCGCGTTTCCCGCCGCGGACCGGCCGGCGGGGCTCGTCGGAGAGCGTGCCCGCCTCTCGGTGGTTCTTACCGGGCGTGGGTCGGCGTCCGCTGTCGGTCGGTGACGGGACCACGTTCGGCCCGCGGACCAGCCGGCGGGGCTCTCTTGAAAGCTTACCCGCCTTCGCTGGTTCCCTGGTCGGCCACGAGTAGCGAGAATTCGGCCTCTTCTCCCGGAGCACGGCTCAACTTTTGCGAAAATGCACTAAGTGCCAAAGCCCATTCATTTACAACGGCGTGTCCGCCAGAGGGCGCGTTTCCCGCCGCGGACCGGACGGCGGGGCTCGTCGGAGAGCGTGTCCGCCTCTGGGTGGTTCCTTGCCGGGCGTGGGTCGGCGTCCGCTGTCGGTAGGTGACGGGACCATAATTGGCCCGCGGACCAGCCGGCGGGGCTCTCTTGAAAGCCTACCCGCCTTCGCTGGTTCCCTGGTCGGCCACGAGTAGCGAGAATTCGGCCTCTTCGCCCGGAGCGCGGCTCAACTTTTGCGAAAATGCACTAAGTGCCAAAGCCCATTCATTTACAACGGCGTGTCCGCCAGAGGGCGCGTTTCCCGCCGCGGACCGGCCGGCGGGGCTCGTCGGAGAGCGTGTCCGCCTCTCGGTGGTTCCTGCCGGGCGTGGGTCGGCGTCCGCTGTCGGTAGGTGACGGGACCACGTTCGGCCCGCGGACCAGCCGGCGGGGCTCTCTTGAAAGCCTACCCGCCTTCGCTGGTTCCCTGGTCGGCCACGAGTGGCGAGAATTCGGCCTCTTCACCCGGAGCGACTTTTGCCATTTTTTTTCTAAGTGCCAAGGGCTCTCGCGCCGCGATGCGTCCGCCTTCGCTGGTTCCCCGGTCGGCCGCGAGTGGCGAGAATTCGGCCTCTTCACCTGGAGCGCGGAGCGACTTTTGCCAAAATTTTTCTAAGTGCCAAGGGCTCTCGCGCCGCGATGCGTCCGCCTCTGCTGGTTCCCCGGTCGGCCGCGAGTGGCGAGAATTCGGCCTCTTCACCCGGAGCCCGGAGCGACTTCCACCGATATGATCACATCATGATCCTATAGAGAGTGTCGTATAACATGATGTACAAAATAAATATATAAATATTAACATGACCTATAAACATTAAATATATAAATATAAACATCACCTATAAACATTAAACATATAAATATTAACATCACCTATAAACATTATGAATACAATGTTTATAACCGAATGCTCATTTTGTATTATTTGGCTGTAAATGCGATCATATGTAGTATATATCATGTATTTATCCACGAACCGTTAAAGAGATGTCAAGTCAGGCTACCTTAAGAGAGTCATAGTTACTCCCGCCGTTTACCCGCCTGTGTGCGAGAGGCGGTGTAATTTCTCTCCGTGTCCGCTGGAGGGAGGTATTTCCCCGTTACGACCTCCGGGAAGATCACCGGGACGCGGAGAACGCTTAGCCGGGGCGCTGGAAGCCTTTTTCGGCTTAGAAAGTGAGGTGGAAAGCACGCGGGGAACCGGCTGGGGGTGCTGTGGAAGTTCAGCGGGCCGCGCAAAACGTTTAGCCGGGGCTCTGGAAGCCTCGTTCGGCTTAAAGAGTGAGGAGGAATGCATCATGAGAACCGGCTGGAGGTGCTGGGGAAGTTCGGCGGGCCGCGTAAAACGCTTAGCCGGGGCTCTGGAAGCCTCCTCGGGCGTCAAGAGTTAGGAGGAAAGCCTCATGAGAACCGGCTGGAGGTGCTCCGGAAGCTCAGCGGGCCGCGTAAAACGCTTAGCCGGGGCTCTGGAAGCCTCCTCGGGCGTCAAGAGTTAGGAGGAAAGCCTCATTAGAACCGGCTGGAGGTGCTGTGGAAGGTCAGCGGGCCGCGTAAAACGCTTAGCCGAGGCTCTGGAAGCCTCCTCGGGCGTCAAGAGTTAGGAGGAAAGCCTCATTAGAACCGGCTGGAGGTGCTGTGGAAGCTCGGCGGGCCGCGTAAAACGCTTAGCCGGGGTGCTGGAAGCCTCCTCGGGCCTCAAGAGTTAGGAGGAAAGCCCCATGAGAACCGGCTGGAGGTGCTGTGGAAGCTCAGCGGGCCGCGTAAAACGCTTAGCCGGGGCTGTGGAAGCCTCCTTCGGCTTAGAAAATGAGGAGGAAAGCACCCGTGGAACCGGCTGGAGGTGCTGGGGAAGTTCGGCGGGCCGCGTAAAACGCTTAGCCGGGGCTCTGGAAGCCTCCTCGGGCGTCGAGAGTTAGGAGAAAAAGCACCCCCGAGAACCGGCCGGGTCGTCCACGAACCGCTAAAAAGATGTCGAGTGCCGCTACCTTAAGAGAGTCATACTTACTCCCGCCGTTTGGCCGAAGGTGTATTTACTCGCCGTGTCCGCTGGAGGGAGGTATTTCCCCGCTCCAACGTCACCGGCGGCTTCCGAACGTCTCCCCGAGCGCCCGGAAGTCCGCGCGGGGGGGAGAAGCGGGCCGTGCGAGGTACCGGGTGGAGCTGGACCGTCACCGGGTCCGCTCGTCGTGCGCGCCGGCCGCTGGAAGTCGCATAAAGCTCCGCGATCTCATCCGCGGAGTGCAGATCCGCTGGGCTGGAGCTATTTTGGGCCACTTGGCGCGCGCGCACGGCCTCCCGTAGGTTCCGGGCGGCGTGCGTAAGCGCACCGGCCGCTGGAAGTCGAATAATGCTCCGCGATCTCATCCGCGGTGCTTACAACTAGCCGATCCGGTCGGCCTGGAGCTATTTTCGGCCACTTGGCCCGCGCGCACGGCCTCCCGGCTGTCCCGGTGGTCCCGGTCGCCTCCGCGGACGGTTAAAAAAATCTCAAGTGAGTCTACCTTAAGAGAGTGACAGTTACTCCCGCCGTTTGGCCGCTCAGAGTGCCACCGGACGCGCAGCAACGCGAGTGTGCGCTAAGTGCGAGAGCTGGCGTATTTACCCGCCGTGTCCGCTAGAGGGAGGTAATTCCCCGTTACAAGCTCCGGGAAGATCAGCGGGACGCGTAAAACGCTTAGCCGGGGCTCTGGAAGCCTCGTTCGGCTTAAACAGTGAGGATGGGAGCACCCGGAGAACCGGCTGGAGGTGCTGTGGAAGTTCAGCGGGCCGCGTAAAATGCTTAGCCGGGGCTCTGGAAGCCTCGTTCGGCTTAAACAGTGAGGAGGAAAGCACCCGGGGAACCGGCTGGAGGTGCTGTGGAAGCTCAACGTGCCGCGTAAAACGCTTAGCCGAGGCTCTGGAAGCCTCCTCGGGTGTCGAGAGTTAGGAGAAAAAGCACCCCCAAGAACCGGCCGGGTCGTCCACGAACCGCTAAAAAGATGTCGAGTGCCGCTACCTTAAGAGAGTCATAGTTACTCCCGCCGTTTGGCCGAAGGTGTATTTACTCGCCGTGTCCGCTGGAGGGAGGTATTTCCCCGCTCCAACGGCACCGGCGGCTTCCGAACGTCTCCCCGAGCGCTCGGAAGTCCGCGCGGGGGGGAGAAGCGGGCCGTGCGAGGTACCGGGTGGAGCTGGACCGTCACCGGGTCCGCTCGTCGTGCGCGCCGGCCGCTGGAAGTCGCATAAAGCTCCGCGATCTCATCCGCGGAGCTTGTAAAGTGCAGATCCGCTGGGCTGGAGCTATTTTCGGCCACTTGGCGCGCGCGCACGGCCTCCCGGAGGTGCCGGGTGGAGTGCGCGAGCGCACCGGCCGCTGGAAGTCGCATAAAGCTCCGCGATCTCATCCGCGGAGCTTGTAAACAGCCGATCCGTTCGGCCTGGAGCTATTTTCGGCCACTTGCGCATGCGCACGGCCTCCCGGAGGTGCCGGGTGGAGTGCGCGAAAGCGCCGGCCGCTGGAAGTCGAATAAAGCTCCGCGATCTCATCCGCGGTGCTTGTAAACAGCCGATCCGGTCGTCTTGGAGCTATTTTCGGCCACTTGCGCATGCGCACGGCCTCCCGGAGGTTCCGGGCGGCGTGCGTAAGCGCACGGGCCGCTGGAAGTCGAATAATGCTCCGCGATCTCATCCGCGGTGCTTGTAAACAGCCGATCCGATGGGCTGGAGCTATTTTGGGCCACTTGGCGCGCGCGCACGGCCTCCCGGAGGTGCCGGGTGGAGTGCGCGAGCGCACCGGCCGCTGGAAGTCGAATAAAGCTCCGCGATCTCATCCGCGGTGCTCGCAAACAGCCGATCCGGTCGGCCTGGAGCTATTTTCGGCCACTTGGCGCGCGCGCACGGCCTCCCGGAGGTGCCGGGCGGCGTGCGTAAGCGCACGGGCCGCTGGAAGTCGAATAATGCTCCGCGATCTCATCCGCGGTGCTTACAACTAGCCGATCCGGTCGGCCTGGAGCTATTTTCGGCCACTTGGCCCGCGCGCACGGCCTCCCGGCTGTCCCGGTGGTCCCGGTCGCCTCCGCGGACGGTTAAAAAAATCTCAAGTGAGCCTACCTTAAGAGAGTGACTGTTACTCCCGCCGTTTGGCCGCTCAAAGTGCCATCAGACGCGCAGCAACGCGAGTGTGCGCTAAGTGCGAGAGCTGGCGTATTTACCCGCCGTGTCCGCTGGAGGGAGGTAATTCCCCGTTACGACCTCCGGGGAGATCAACGGGACGTGGAGAACGCTTAGCCGGGGCTCTGGAAGCCTCGGGCGGCTTAGAAAGTGGGGAGGAAAGCAGCCGGGGAACCGGCTGGAGGTGCAGTGGAAGCTCAGCGGGCCGCGTAAAACGCTTAGCCGGGGCTCTGGAAGCCTCGTTCGGCTTAGAAAGTGAGGAGGAATGCATCATGAGAACCGGCTGGAGGTGCTCCGGAAGCTCAGCGGGCCGCGTAAAACGCTTAGCCGAGGCTCTGGAAGCCTCCTCGGGCTTCAAGAGTTAGGAGGAAAGCCCCATGAGAACCGGCTGGAGGTGCGGTGGAAGCTCAGCGGGCCGCGTAAAACGCTTAGCCGGGGCTCTGGAAGCCTCCTCGGGCGTCAAGAGTTAGGAGAAAAAGCACCCCCGAGAACCGGCCGGGTCCTCCACGAACCGCTAAAAAGATGTCGAGTGCCGCTACCTTAAGAGAGTCATAGTTACTCCCGCCGTTTGGCCGAAGGTGTATTTACTCGCCGTGTCCGCTGGAGGGAGGTATTTCCCCGCTCCAACGTCACCGGCGGCTTCCGAACGTCTCCCCGAGCGCCCGGAAGTCCGCGCGGGCGGGAGAAGCGGGCCGTGCGAGGTACCGGGTGGAGCTGGACCGTCACCTGGTCCGCTCGTCGTGCGCGCCGGCCGCTGGAAGTCGGATAAAGCTCCGCGATCTCATCCGCGGTGCTTGTAAACAGCCGATCCGCTGGGCTGGAGCTATTTTGGGCCACTTGGCGCGCGCGCACGGCCTCCCGGATGGTGCCGGGTGGAGTGCGCGAGCGCACCGGCCGCTGGAAGTCGCATAAAGCTCCGCGATCTCATCCGCGGAGCTTGTAAAGTGCAGATCCGATCGGCTTGGAGCTATTTTCGGCCACTTGCGCATGCGCACGGCCTCCCGGAGGTTCCGGGCGGCGTGCGTAAGCGCACGGGCCGCTGGAAGTCGAATAATGCTCCGCGATCTCATCCGCGGTGCTTACAACTAGCCGATCCGGTCGGCCTGGAGCTATTTTCGGCCACTTGGCCCGCGCGCACGGCCTCCCGGCTGTCCCGGTGGTCCCGCTCGCCTCCGCGGACGGTTAAAAAAATCTCAAGTGAGCCTACCATAAGAGAGTGACAGTTACTCCCGCCGTTTGGCCGCTCAAAGTGCCACCAGACGCGCAGCAACGCGAGTGTGCGCTAAGTGCGAGAGGTGGCGTATTTACCCACCGTGTCCGCTAGAGGGAGGTAATTCCCCGTTACAAGCTCCGGGAAGATCACCGGGCCGCGTAAAACGCTTAGCCGGGGCTCTGGAAGCCTCGTTCGGCTTAAACAGTGAGGATGGGAGCACCCGGAGAACCGGCTGGAGGTGCTGTGGAAGTTCAGCGGGCCGCGTAAAACGCTTAGCCGGGGCTCTGGAAGCCTCGTTCGGCTTAAACAGTGAGGATGGGAGCACCCGGAGAACCGGCTGGAGGTGCTGTGGAAGTTCAGCGGGCCGCGTAAAACGCTTAGCCGAGGCTCTGGAAGCCTCGTTCGGCTTAAACAGTGAGGATGGGAGCACCCGGAGAACCGGCTGGAGGTGCTGTGGAAGTTCAGCGGGCCGCGTAAAACGTTTAGCCGGGGCTCTGGAAGCCTCGTTCGGCTTAAACAGTGAGGAGGAAAGCAGCCGTGGAACCGGCTGGAGGTGCGGTGGAAGCTCAGCGGGCCGCGTAAAACGCTTAGCCGGGGCTCTGGAAGCCTCGTTCGGCTTAGAAAGTGAGGAGGAATGCACCCGGGGAACCGGCTGGAGGTGCTCTGGAAGCTCAGCGGGCCGCGTAAAACGTTTAGCCGGGGCTCTGGAAGCCTCGTTCGGCTTAAACAGTGAGGAGGAAAGCAGCCGTGGAACCGGCTGGAGGTGCGGTGGAAGCTCAGCGGGCCGCGTAAAACGCTTAGCCGGGGCTCTGGAAGCCTCGTTCGGCTTAGAAAGTGAGGAGGAATGCACCCGGGGGACCGGCTGGAGGTGCTCTGGAAGCTCAGCGGGCCGCGTAAAACGTTTAGCCGGGGCTCTGGAAGCCTCGTTCGGCTTAAACAGTGAGGAGGAAAGCAGCCGTGGAACCGGCTGGAGGTGCGGTGGAAGCTCAGCGGGCCGCGTAAAACGCTAAGCCGGGGCTCTGGAAGCCTCGTTCGGCTTAGAAAGTGAGGAGGAATGCACCCGGGGGACCGGCTGGAGGTGCTCTGGAAGCTCAGCGGGCCGCGTAAAACGTTTAGCCGGGGCTCTGGAAGCCTCGTTCGGCTTAAACAGTGAGGAGGAAAGCAGCCGTGGAACCGGCTGGAGGTGCGGTGGAAGCTCAGCGGGCCGCGTAAAACGCTTAGCCGGGGCTCTGGAAGCCTCGTTCGGCTTAAACAGTGAGGAGGAAAGCACCCGGGGAACCGGCTGGAGGTGCTGTGGAAGCTCGGCGGGCCGCGTAAAACGCTTAGCCGGGGTGCTGGAAGTCTCCTCGGGCGTCAAGAGTGAGGAGGAAAGCACCCGTGGAACCGGCTGGAGGTGCTCCGGTAGCTCGGCGGGCCGCGTAAAACGCTTAGCCGAGGCTCTGGAAGCCTCGTTCGGCTTAAAGAGTGAGGAGGAATGCATCATGAGAACCGGCTGGAGGTGCTGTGGAAGCTCAGCGGGCCGCGTAAAACGCTTAGCCGGGGCTCTGGAAGCCTCCTCGGGCGTCGAGAGTTAGGAGAAAAAGCACCCCCGAGAACCGGCCGGGTCCTCCACGAACCGTGAAAAAGATGTCGAGTGCCGCTACCTTAAGAGAGTCATAGTTACTCCCGCCGTTTGGCCGAAGGTGTATTTACTCGCCGTGTCCGCTGGAGGGAGGTATTTCCCCGCTCCAACGGCACCGGCGGCTTCCGAACGTCTCCCCGAGCGCTCGGAAGTCCGCGCGGGGGGGAGAAGCGGGCCGTGCGAGGTACCGGGTGGAGCTGGACCGTCACCGGGTCCGCTCGTCGTGCGCGCCGGCCGCTGGAAGTCGCATAAAGCTCCGCGATCTCATCCGCGGAGCTTGTAAAGTGCAGATCCGCTGGGCTGGAGCTATTTTGGGCCACTTGGCGCGCGCGCACGGCCTCCCGGAGGTGCCGGGTGGAGTGCGCGAGCGCACCGGCCCCTGGAAGTCGAATGAAGCTCCGCGATCTCATCCGCGGAGCTTGTAAAGTGCAGATCCGCTGGGCTGGAGCTATTTTGGGCCACTTGGCGCGCGCGCACGGCCTCCCGGAGGTGCCGGGTGGAGTGCGCGAGCGCACCGGCCGCTGGAAGTCGCATAAAGCTCCGCGATCTCATCCGCGGTGCTTGTAAACAGCCGATCCGGTCGTCTTGGAGCTATTTTGGGCCACTTGGCGCGCGCGCACGGCCTCCCGGAGGTGCCGGGTGGAGTGCGCGAGCGCACCGGCCGCTGGAAGTCGGATAAAGCTCCGCGATCTCATCCGCGGAGCTTGTAAAGTGCCGATCCGGTCGGCTAGGAGCTATTTTCGGCCACTTGCGCATGCGCACGGCCTCCCGGAGGTTCCGGGCGGCGTGCGTAAGCGCACCGGCCGCTGGAAGTCGAATAATGCTCCGCGATCTCATCCGCGGTGCTTACAACTAGCCGATCCGGTCGTCTTGGAGCTATTTTCGGCCACTTGGCGCGCGCGCACGGCCTCCCGGAGGTGCCGGGTGGAGTGCGCGAGCGCACCGGCCGCTGGAAGTCGAATAAAGCTCCGCGATCTCATCCGCGGTGCTCGCAAACAGCCGATCCGGTCGGCCTGGAGCTATTTTCGGCCACTTGGCCCGCGCGAGCGGCCTCCCGGCTGTCCCGGTGGTCCCGGTCGCCTCCGCGGACGGTTAAAAAAATCTCAAGTGAGCCTACCTTAAGAGAGTGATTGTTACTCCCGCCGTTTGGCCGCTCAGAGTGCCATCAGACGCGCAGCAACGCGAGTGTGCGCTAAGTGCGAGAGGTGGCGTATTTACCCGCCGTGTCCGCTAGAGGGAGGTAATTCCCCGTTACAAGCTCCGGGAAGATCAGCGGGCCGCGTAAAACGCTTAGCCGAGGCTCTGGAAGCCTCCTCGGGCGTCAAGAGTTAGGAGGAAAGCACCCGGGGAACCGGCTGGAGGTGCGGTGGAAGCTCAGCGGGCCGCGTAAAACGCTTAGCCGAGGCTCTGGAAGCCTCGTTCGGCTTAAAGAGTGAGGAGGAATGCATCATGGGAACCGGCTGGAGGTGCTGTGGAAGTCCAGCGGGCCGCGTAAAACGCTTAGCCGGGGCTCTGGAAGCCTCCTCGGGCGTCAAGAGGTAGGAGGAAAGCACCCGTGGAACCGGCTGGAGGTGCTCTGGAAGTCCCGCGGGCCGCGTAAAACGCTTAGCCGGGGCTCTGGAAGCCTCGTTCGGCTAAAAGAGTGAGGAGGAATGCATCATGAGAACCGGCTGGAGGTGCTGTGGAAGTTCGGCGGGCCGCGTAAAACGCTTAGCCGAGGCTCTGGAAGCCTCCTCGGGCGTCAAGAGTTAGGAGGAAAGCATCATGAGAACCGGCTGGAGGTGCTGTGGAAGCTCAGCGGGCCGCGTAAAACGCTTAGCCGGGGCTCTGGAAGCCTCCTCGGGCGTCGAGAGTTAGGAGAAAAAGCACCCCCGAGAACCGGCCGGGTCCTCCGCGAACCGTGAAAAAGATGTCGAGTGCCGCTACCTTAAGAGAGTCATAGTTACTCCCGCCGTTTGGCCGAAGGTGTATTTACTCGCCGTGTCCGCTGGAGGGAGGTATTTCCCCGCTCCAACGTCACCGGCGGCTTCCGAACGTCTCCCCGAGCGCTCGGAAGTCCGCGCGGGCGGGAGAAGCGGGCCGTGCGAGGTACCGGGTGGAGCTGGACCGTCACCTGGTCCGCTCGTCGTGCGCGCCGGCCGCTGGAAGTCGGATAAAGCTCCGCGATCTCATCCGCGGTGCTTGTAAACAGCCGATCCGCTGGGCTGGAGCTATTTTGGGCCACTTGGCGCGCGCGCACGGCCTCCCGGAGGTGCCGGGTGGAGTGCGCGAGCGCACCGGCCGCTGGAAGTCGCATAAAGCTCCGCGATCTCATCCGCGGTGCTTGTAAACAGCCGATCCGGTCGTCTTGGAGCTATTTTCTGCCACTTGGCGCGCGCGCACGGCCTCCCGGAGGTGCCGGGTGGAGTGCGTGAGCGCACCGGCCGCTGGAAGTCGCATAAAGCTCCGCGATCTCATCCGCGGTGCTCACAAACAGCCGATCCGGTCGGCTAGGAGCTATTTTCGGCCACTTGGCGCGCGCGCACGGCCTCCCGGAGGTGCCGGGTGGAGTGCGCGAGCGCACCGGCCGCTGGAAGTCGCATAAAGCTCCGCGATCTCATCCGCGGAGCTTGTAAACAGCCGATCCGTTCGGCCTGGAGCTATTTTCGGCCACTTGCGCATGCGCACGGCCTCCCGGAGGTGCCGGGTGGAGTGCGCGAAAGCGCCGGCCGCTGGAAGTCGAATAAAGCTCCGCGATCTCATCCGCGGTGCTTGTAAACAGCCGATCCGGTCGTCTTGGAGCTATTTTCGGCCACTTGCGCATGCGCACGGCCTCCCGGAGGTTCCGGGCGGCGTGCGTAAGCGCACGGGCCGCTGGAAGTCGAATAATGCTCCGCGATCTCATCCGCGGTGCTTGTAAACAGCCGATCCGATGGGCTGGAGCTATTTTGGGCCACTTGGCGCGCGCGCACGGCCTCCCGGAGGTGCCGGGTGGAGTGCGCGAGCGCACCGGCCGCTGGAAGTCGAATAAAGCTCCGCGATCTCATCCGCGGTGCTCGCAAACAGCCGATCCGGTCGGCCTGGAGCTATTTTCGGCCACTTGGCGCGCGCGCACGGCCTCCCGGAGGTGCCGGGCGGCGTGCGTAAGCGCACGGGCCGCTGGAAGTCGAATAATGCTCCGCGATCTCATCCGCGGTGCTTACAACTAGCCGATCCGGTCGGCCTGGAGCTATTTTCGGCCACTTGGCCCGCGCGCACGGCCTCCCGGCTGTCCCGGTGGTCCCGGTCGCCTCCGCGGACGGTTAAAAAAATCTCAAGTGAGCCTACCTTAAGAGAGTGACTGTTACTCCCGCCGTTTGGCCGCTCAAAGTGCCATCAGACGCGCAGCAACGCGAGTGTGCGCTAAGTGCGAGAGCTGGCGTATTTACCCGCCGTGTCCGCTGGAGGGAGGTAATTCCCCGTTACGACCTCCGGGGAGATCAACGGGACGTGGAGAACGCTTAGCCGGGGCTCTGGAAGCCTCGGGCGGCTTAGAAAGTGGGGAGGAAAGCAGCCGGGGAACCGGCTGGAGGTGCAGTGGAAGCTCAGCGGGCCGCGTAAAACGCTTAGCCGGGGCTCTGGAAGCCTCGTTCGGCTTAGAAAGTGAGGAGGAATGCATCATGAGAACCGGCTGGAGGTGCTCCGGAAGCTCAGCGGGCCGCGTAAAACGCTTAGCCGAGGCTCTGGAAGCCTCCTCGGGCTTCAAGAGTTAGGAGGAAAGCCCCATGAGAACCGGCTGGAGGTGCGGTGGAAGCTCAGCGGGCCGCGTAAAACGCTTAGCCGGGGCTCTGGAAGCCTCCTCGGGGGTCAAGAGTTAGGAGAAAAAGCACCCCCGAGAACCGGCCGGGTCCTCCGCGAACCGTGAAAAAGATGTCGAGTGCCGCTACCTTAAGAGAGTCATAGTTACTCCCGCCGTTTGGCCGAAGGTGTATTTACTCGCCGTGTCCGCTGGAGGGAGGTATTTCCCCGCTCCAACGTCACCGGCGGCTTCCGAACGTCTCCCCGAGCGCTCGGAAGTCCGCGCGGGGGGGAGAAGCGGGCCGTGCGAGGTACCGGGTGGAGCTGGACCGTCACCGGGTCCGCTCGTCGTGCGCGCCGGCCGCTGGAAGTCGAACAAAGCTCCGCGATCTCATCCGCGGAGTGCAGATCCGCTGGGCTGGAGCTATTTTGGGCCACTTGGCGCGCGCGCACGGCCTCCCGGAGGTGCCGGGTGGAGTGCGCGAGCGCACCGGCCGCTGGAAGTCGAATAAAGCTCCGCAATCTCATCCGCGGTGCTTGTAAACAGCCGATCCGCTGGGCTGGAGCTATTTTGGGCCACTTGGCGCGCGCGCACGGTCTCCCGGATGGTGCCGGGTGGAGTGCGCGAGCGCACCGGCCCCTGGAAGTCGAATGAAGCTCCGCGATCTCATCCGCGGAGCTTGTAAAGTGCAGATCCGCTGGGCTGGAGCTATTTTGGGCCACTTGGTGCGCGCGCACGGCCTCCCGGAGGTGCCGGGTGGAGTGCGCGAGCGCACCGGCCGCTGGAAGTCGAATAAAGCTCCGCGATCTCATCCGCGGTGCTTGCAAACAGCCGATCCGCTGGGCTTGGAGCTATTTTCGGCCACTTGCGCATGCGCACGGCCTCCCGGAGGTTCCGGGCGGCGTGCGTAAGCGCACCGGCCGCTGGAAGTCGAATAATGCTCCGCGATCTCATCCGCGGTGCTTACAACTAGCCGATCCGGTCGGCCTGGAGCTATTTTCGGCCACTTGCGCATGCGCACGGCCTCCCGGAGGTTCCGGGCGGCGTGCGTAAGCGCACCGGCCGCTGGAAGTCGAATAATGCTCCGCGATCTCATCCGCGGAGCTTGTAAAGTGCAGATCCGCTGGGCTGGAGCTATTTTCGGCCACTTGGCCCGCGCGCACGGCCTCCCGGCTGTCCCGGTGGTCCCGGTCGCCTCCGCGGACGGTTAAAAAAATCTCAAGTGAGCCTACCTTAAGAGAGTGACTGTTACTCCCGCCGTTTGGCCGCTCAGAGTGTCATCGGACGCGGAGCAACGGGTGTGTGCGCTAAGTGCGAGAGGTGGCGTATTTACCCGCCGTGTCCGCTAGAGGGAGGTATTTCCCCGTTACAAGCTCCGGGGAGATCAGCGGGACGCGGAGAACGCTAAGCCGGGGCGCTGGAAGCCTCCTCGGGCGTCAAGAGTGAGGAGGAATGCACCCGGGGAACCGGCTGGAGGTGCTCTGGAAGCTCAGCGGGCCGCGTAAAACGCTTAGCCGGGGCTCTGGAAGCCTCCTCGGGCGTCAAGAGTGAGGAGGAAAGCACCCGGGGAACCGGCTGGAGGTGCGGTGGAAGTTCAGCGGGCCGCGTAAAACGCTTAGCCGGGGCTCTGGAAGCCTCGTTCGGCTTAAACAGTGAGGAGGAAAGCACCCGGGGAACCGGCTGGAGGTGCTGTGGAAGCTCAGCGGGCTGCGTAAAACGCTTAGCCGGGGCTCTGGAAGCCTCCTCGGGCGTCAAGAGTTAGGAGGAAAGCACCCGGGGAACCGGCTGGAGGTGCTGTGGAAGCTCAGCGGGCCGCGTAAAACGCTTAGCCGGGGCTCTGGAAGCCTCCTCGGGCGTCGAGAGTTAGGAGAAAAAGCACCCCCGAGAACCGGCCGGGTCCTCCACGAACCGCGAAAAAGATGTCGAGTGCCGCTACCTTAAGAGAGTCATAGTTACTCCCGCCGTTTGGCCGAAGGTGTATTTACTCGCCGTGTCCGCTGGAGGGAGGTATTTCCCCGCTCCAACGGCACCGGCGGCTTCCGAACGTCTCCCCGAGCGCTCGGAAGTCCGCGCGGGGGGGAGAAGCGGGCCGTGCGAGGTACCGGGTGGAGCTGGACCGTCACCGGGTCCGCTCGTCGTGCGCGCCGGCCGCTGGAAGTCGAAAAAAGCTCCGCGATCTCATCCGCGGAGTGCAGATCCGCTGGGCTGGAGCTATTTTCGGCCACTTGGCGCGCGCACACGGCCTCCCGGAGGTGCCGGGTGGCGTGCGTGAGCGCACCGGCCGCTGGAAGTCGAATAATGCTCCGCGATCTCATCCGCGGTGCTTACAACTAGCCGATCCGGTCGGCCTGGAGCTATTTTCGGCCACTTGGCCCGCGCGCACGGCCTCCCGGCTGTCCCGGTGGTCCCGGTCGCCTCCGCGGACGGTTAAAAAAATCTCAAGTGAGCCTACCATAAGAGAGTGACAGTTACTCCCGCCGTTTGGCCGCTCAAAGTGCCACCGGACGCGCAGCAACGCGAGTGTGCGCTAAGTGCGAGAGGTGGCGTATTTACCCGCCGTGTCCGCTAGAGGGAGGTATTTCCCCGTTACAAGCTCCGGGAAGATCAGCGGGACGTGGAGAACGCTTAGCCGGGGCTCTGGAAGCCTCGGGCGGCTTAGAAAGTGAGGCGGAAAGCACCCGGGGAACCGGCTGGAGGTGCTCTGGAAGTTCAGCGGGCCGCGTAAAACGCTTAGCCGGGGCTCTGGAAGCCTTCTCGGGGGTCAAGAGTTAGGAGAAAAAGCACCCCCGAGAACCGGCCGGGTCCTCCACGAACCGCGAAAAAGATGTCGAGTGCCGCTACCTTAAGAGAGTCATAGTTACTCCCGCCGTTTGGCCGAAGGTGTATTTACTCGCCGTGTCCGCTGGAGGGAGGTATTTCCCCGCTCCAACGTCACCGGCGGCTTCCGAACGTCTCCCCGAGCGCTCGGAAGTCCGCGCGGGGGGGAGAAGCGGGCCGTGCGAGGTACCGGGTGGAGCTGGACCGTCACCGGGTCCGCTCGTCGTGCGCGCCGGCCGCTGGAAGTCGAACAAAGCTCCGCGATCTCATCCGCGGAGTGCAGATCCGCTGGGCTGGAGCTATTTTGGGCCACTTGGCGCGCGCGCACGGCCTCCCGGAGGTGCCGGGTGGAGTGCGCGAGCGCACCGGCCGCTGGAAGTCGAATAAAGCTCCGCAATCTCATCCGCGGTGCTTGTAAACAGCCGATCCGCTGGGCTGGAGCTATTTTGGGCCACTTGGCGCGCGCGCACGGTCTCCCGGATGGTGCCGGGTGGAGTGCGCGAGCGCACCGGCCCCTGGAAGTCGAATGAAGCTCCGCGATCTCATCCGCGGAGCTTGTAAAGTGCAGATCCGCTGGGCTGGAGCTATTTTGGGCCACTTGGTGCGCGCGCACGGCCTCCCGGAGGTGCCGGGTGGAGTGCGCGAGCGCACCGGCCGCTGGAAGTCGAATAAAGCTCCGCGATCTCATCCGCGGTGCTTGCAAACAGCCGATCCGCTGGGCTTGGAGCTATTTTCGGCCACTTGCGCATGCGCACGGCCTCCCGGAGGTTCCGGGCGGCGTGCGTAAGCGCACCGGCCGCTGGAAGTCGAATAATGCTCCGCGATCTCATCCGCGGTGCTTACAACTAGCCGATCCGGTCGGCCTGGAGCTATTTTCGGCCACTTGCGCATGCGCACGGCCTCCCGGAGGTTCCGGGCGGCGTGCGTAAGCGCACCGGCCGCTGGAAGTCGAATAATGCTCCGCGATCTCATCCGCGGAGCTTGTAAAGTGCAGATCCGCTGGGCTGGAGCTATTTTCGGCCACTTGGCCCGCGCGCACGGCCTCCCGGCTGTCCCGGTGGTCCCGGTCGCCTCCGCGGACGGTTAAAAAAATCTCAAGTGAGCCTACCTTAAGAGAGTGACTGTTACTCCCGCCGTTTGGCCGCTCAGAGTGTCATCGGACGCGGAGCAACGGGTGTGTGCGCTAAGTGCGAGAGGTGGCGTATTTACCCGCCGTGTCCGCTAGAGGGAGGTATTTCCCCGTTACAAGCTCCGGGGAGATCAGCGGGACGCGGAGAACGCTAAGCCGGGGCGCTGGAAGCCTCCTCGGGCGTCAAGAGTGAGGAGGAATGCACCCGGGGAACCGGCTGGAGGTGCTCTGGAAGCTCAGCGGGCCGCGTAAAACGCTTAGCCGGGGCTCTGGAAGCCTCCTCGGGCGTCAAGAGTGAGGAGGAAAGCACCCGGGGAACCGGCTGGAGGTGCGGTGGAAGTTCAGCGGGCCGCGTAAAACGCTTAGCCGGGGCTCTGGAAGCCTCGTTCGGCTTAAACAGTGAGGAGGAAAGCACCCGGGGAACCGGCTGGAGGTGCTGTGGAAGCTCAGCGGGCTGCGTAAAACGCTTAGCCGGGGCTCTGGAAGCCTCCTCGGGCGTCAAGAGTTAGGAGGAAAGCACCCGGGGAACCGGCTGGAGGTGCTGTGGAAGCTCAGCGGGCCGCGTAAAACGCTTAGCCGGGGCTCTGGAAGCCTCCTCGGGCGTCGAGAGTTAGGAGAAAAAGCACCCCCGAGAACCGGCCGGGTCCTCCACGAACCGCGAAAAAGATGTCGAGTGCCGCTACCTTAAGAGAGTCATAGTTACTCCCGCCGTTTGGCCGAAGGTGTATTTACTCGCCGTGTCCGCTGGAGGGAGGTATTTCCCCGCTCCAACGGCACCGGCGGCTTCCGAACGTCTCCCCGAGCGCTCGGAAGTCCGCGCGGGGGGGAGAAGCGGGCCGTGCGAGGTACCGGGTGGAGCTGGACCGTCACCGGGTCCGCTCGTCGTGCGCGCCGGCCGCTGGAAGTCGCATAAAGCTCCGCGATCTCATCCGCGGAGTGCAGATCCGCTGGGCTGGAGCTATTTTGGGCCACTTGGCGCGCGCGCACGGCCTCCCGGAGGTGCCGGGTGGAGTGCGCGAGCGAACCGGCCGCTGGAAGTCGCATAAAGCTCCGCGATCTCATCCGCGGTGCTTGTAAACAGCCGATCCGGTCGTCTTGGAGCTATTTTCGGCCACTTGGCGCGCGCGCACGGCCTCCCGGAGGTGCCGGGTGGAGTGCGCGAGCGCACCGGCCGCTGGAAGTCGAATGAAGCTCCGCGATGTCATCCGCGGTGCTCACAAACAGCCGATCCGGTCGGCTAGGAGCTATTTTCGGCCACTTGCGCATGCGCACGGCCTCCCGGAGGTTCCGGGCGGCGTGCGTAAGCGCACCGGCCGCTGGAAGTCGAATAATGCTCCGCGATCTCATCCGCGGTGCTTACAACTAGCCGATCCGGTCGGCCTGGAGCTATTTTCGGCCACTTGGCCCGCGCGCACGGCCTCCCGGCTGTCCCGGTGGTCCCGCTCGCCTCCGCGGACGGTTAAAAAAATCTCAAGTGAGCCTACCTTAAGAGAGTGACAGTTACTCCCGCCGTTTGGCCGCTCAAAGTGCCACCGGACGCGCAGCAACGGGTGTGTGCGCTAAGTGCGAGAGGTGGCGTATTTACCCGCCGTGTCCGCTAGAGGGAGGTATTTCCCCGTTACAAGCTCCGGGAAGATCAGCGGGACGCGGAGGACGCTTAGCCGGGGCTCTGGAAGCCTCCTCGGGCGTCAAGAGTTAGGAGGAAAGCACCCGGGGAACCGGCTGGAGGTGCGGTGGAAGCTCAGCGGGCCGCGTAAAACGCTTAGCCGAGGCTCTGGAAGCCTCGTTCGGCTTAAAGAGTGAAGAGGAATGCATCATGGGAACCGGCTGGAGGTGCTGTGGAAGTCCAGCGGGCCGCGTAAAACGCTTAGCCGGGGCTCTGGAAGCCTCCTCGGGCGTCAAGAGGTAGGAGGAAAGCACCCGTGGAACCGGCTGGAGGTGCTCTGGAAGTCCCGCGGGCCGCGTAAAACGCTTAGCCGGGGCTCTGGAAGCCTCGTTCGGCTAAAAGAGTGAGGAGGAATGCATCATGAGAACCGGCTGGAGGTGCTGTGGAAGTTCGGCGGGCCGCGTAAAACGCTTAGCCGAGGCTCTGGAAGCCTCCTCGGGCGTCAAGAGTTAGGAGGAAAGCATCATGAGAACCGGCTGGAGGTGCTGGGGAAGTTCAGCGGGCCGCGTAAAACGCTTAGCCGGGGCTCTGGAAGCCTCGTTCGGCTTATAAAGCGAGGAGGAAAGCAGCCGGGGAACCGGCTGGAGGTGCTCTGGAAGTTCAGCGGACCGCGTAAAACGTTTAGCCGGGGCTCTGGAAGCCTCCTCGGGCGTCAAGAGTTAGGAGGAAAGCATTGTGAGGGCCGGCTGGGGGTGCTCTGGAAGTCCAGCGGGCCGCGTAAAACGCTTAGCCGGGGCTCTGGAAGCCTCGTTCGGCTTAAAGAGTGAGGAGGAAAGTACTGGGGGAACCGGCTGGAGGTGCTGTGGAAGCTCAGTGGGCTGCGTAAAACGCTTAGCCGAGGCTCTGGAAGCCTCCTCGGGCGTCAAGAGTTAGGAGGAAAGCCTCATGAGAACCGGCTGGAGGTGCTGTGGAAGCTCGGCGGGCCGCGTAAAACGCTTAGCCGGGGTGCTCGAAGCCTCCTCGGGCGTCAAGAGTTAGGAGGAAAGCATCATAGGAACCGGCTGGGGGTGCTGTGGAAGTCCAGCGGGCCGCGTAAAACGCTTAGCCGAGGCTCTGGAAGCCTCGTTCGGCTTAAAGAGTGAGGAGGAATGCATCATGAGAACCGGCTGGAGGTGCTGTGGAAGCTCAGCGGGCCGCGTAAAACGCTTAGCCGAGGCTCTGGAAGCCTCCTCGGGCTTCAAGAGTGAGGAGGAAAGCACCCGTGGAACCGGCTGGAGGTGCTCTGGAAGCTCAGCGGGCCGCGTAAAACGCTTAGCCGGGGCGCTGGAAGCCTCCTCGGGCGTCAAGAGTGAGGAGGAAATCATCATAAGAACCGGCTGGAGGTGCTGTGGAAGTCCAGCGGGCCGCGTAAAACACTTAGCCGAGGCTCTGGAAGCCTCCTCGGGCGTCAAGAGTTAGGAGGAAAGCCTCATGAGAACCGGCTGGAGGTGCTGTGGAGGCTCGGCGGGCCGCGTAAAACGCTTAACCGGGGCTCTGGAAGCCTCGTTCGGCTTACGAAGCGAGGAGGAACGCACCCGGAGAATGACATTTTGATATGATTTGACCCTAAATGGCCCGCGGACCAGCCGGCGGGACCTCGGTGAAGACCCATCCGCCTCGCGGTGGTCCCCGGCCGGCTAGAGTTCCGGACCGCGATCGGTACCTCGCGGGACCCTAAATGGCCCGCGGACCAGCCGGCGGGACCTCGGTGAAGACCCATCCGCCTCGCGGTGGTCCCTGGCCGGGTAGAATTCCGGACCGCGATCGGTACCTCGCGGGACCCTAAATGGCCCGCGGACCAGCCGGCGGGACCTCGGTGAAGACCCATCCGCCTCGCGGTGGTCCCCGGCCGGGTAGAATTCCGGACCGCGACCGCTAACTCGCGGGACCCTAAATGGCCCGCGGACCAGCCGGCGGGACCTCGGTGAAGACCCATCCGCCTCGCGGTGGTCCTCGGCCGGCTAGAATTCCGGACCGCGATCGCTAACTCGCGGGACCCTAAATGGCCCGCGGACCAGCCGGCGGGACCTCGGTGAAGACCCATCCGCCTCGCGGTGGTCCCCGGCCGGGTAGAATTCCGGGCCGCGATCGCTAACTCGCGGGACCGCAATTGGCCCGCGGACCAGCCGGCGGGACCTCGGTGAGCACCCATCCGCCTCGCGGTGGTTCCCGGCCGGGTAGAATTCCGGACCGCGATCGGTAACTCGCGGGACCCTAAATGGCCCGCGGACCAGCCGGCGGGACCTCGGTGAGCACCCATCCGCCTCGCGGTGGTCCCCGGCCGGCTAGAATTCCGGACCGCGATCGCTAACTCGCGGGACCCTAAATGGCCCGCGGACCAGCCGGCGGGACCTCGGTGAAGACCCATCCGCCTTCGCTGGTTCCCAAGTCGGCCAGAATTCCGGACCGCGACCGCTAACTCGCGGGACCCTAAATGGCCCGCGGACCAGCCGGCGGGACCTCGGTGAAGACCTATCCGCCTCGCGGTGGTCCCCGGCTGGGTAGAATTCCGGGCCGCGATCGCTAACTCGCGGGACCGCAATTGGCCCGCGGACCAGCCGGCGGGACCTCGGTGAGCACCCATCCGCCTCGCGGTGGTTCCCGGCCGGCTAGAATTCCGGACCGCGATCGGTAACTCGCGGGACCCTAAATGGCCCGCGGACCAGCCGGCGGGACCTCGGTGAAGACCCATCCGCCTCGCGGTGGTCCCCGGCCGGCTAGAATTCCGGACCGCGATCGCTAACTCGCGGGACCCTAAATGGCCCGCGGACCAGCCGGCGGGACCTCGGTGAAGACCCATCCGCCTCGCGGTGGTCCCCGGCCGGGTAGAATTCCGGGCCGCGATCGCTAACTCGCGGGACCGCAATTGGCCCGCGGACCAGCCGGCGGGACCTCGGTGAGCACCCATCCGCCTCGCGGTGGTTCCCGGCCGGCTAGAATTCCGGACCGCGATCGGTAACTCGCGGGACCCTAAATGGCCCGCGGACCAGCCGGCGGGACCTCGGTGAAGACCCATCCGCCTCGCGGTGGTCCCCGGCCGGCTAGAATTCCGGACCGCGATCGCTAACTCGCGGGACCCTAAATGGCCCGCGGACCAGCCGGCGGGACCTCGGTGAAGACCCATCCGCCTCGCGGTGGTCCCCGGCCGGCTAGAATTCCGGGCCGCGATCGCTAACTCGCGGGACCCTAAATGGCCCGCGGACCAGCCGGCGGGACCTCGGTGAAGACCCATTCGCCTCGCGGTGGTCCCCGGCCGGGTAGAATTCCGGACCGCGATCGCTAACTCGCGGGACCCTAAATGGCCCGCGGACCAGCCGGCGGGACCCACTCCACTTCCTATCCGCCTTCGCTGGTTCCCAAGTCGGCTAGAATTCCGGACCGCGATCGCTAACTCGCGGGACCCTAAATGGCCCGCGGACCAGCCGGCGGGACCTCGGTGAAGACCCATCCGCCTCGCGGTGGTCCCTGGCCGGCTAGAATTCCGGACCGCGATCGGTAATTCGCGGGACCCTAAATGGCCCGCGGACCAGCCGGCGGGACCTCGGTGACCACCCATCCGCCTCGCGGTGGTCCCCGGCCGGCTAGAATTCCGGACCGCGATCGGTAACTCGCGGGACCCTAAATGGCCCGCGGACCAGCCGGCGGGACCTCGGTGACCACCCATCCGCCTCGCGGTGGTCCCCGGCCGGCTAGAATTCCGGACCGCGATCGCTAACTCGCGGGACCCTAAATGGCCCGCGGACCAGCCGGCGGGACCTCGGTGAGCACCCATCCGCCTCGCGGTGGTCCCCGGCCGGCTAGAATTCCGGACCGCGATCGCTAACTCGCGGGACCCTAAATGGCCCGCGGACCAGCCGGCGGGACCCACTTGACTTCCTATCCGCCTTCGCTGGTTCCCAAGTCGGCTAGAATTCCGGACCGCGATCGGTAATACGCGGGACCCTAAATGGCCCGCGGACCAGCCGGCGGGACCTCGGTGACCACCCATCCGCCTTCGCTGGTTCCCAAGTCGGCTAGAATTCCGGACCGCGATCGCTAACTCGCGGGACCGCAATTGGCCCGCGGACCAGCCGGCGGGACCCACTCCACTTCCTATCCGCCTTCGCTGGTTCCCAAGTCGGCTAGAATTCCGGACCGCGATCGCTAACTCGCGGGACCGCAATTGGCCCGCGGACCAGCCGGCGGGACCCACTCCACTTCCAATCCGCCTTCGCTGGTTCCCAAGTCGGCTAGAATTCCGGACCGCGATCGCTAACTCGCGGGACCGCAATTGGCCCGCGGACCAGCCGGCGGGACCCGCTCCACTTCCTATCCGCATTCGCTGGTTCCCAAGTCGGCCACAAATTACGATTATTCGGCCTCTCGCTCTGGAAGTGCCATCGGCACTTGCTCGGAAAAGTGTCCGCCTCTTCTGGTTCCCTAGGTCGGCCGCCAAATGCGAAAAATCGGCCTCTACCCCGTTTGGGTACCAGGGGTAGGGTGCAGTACCAACTTTGGTCTTCAGGTGCGCCAGAGCGCGATGGTTGGTCCCGCTAGTCAGCGTACTCATCGACGGTTTACTCCCCTTTCGCAAAATATAGTGGGCACGTATGTGCAGGACTGTTTATTTTTATTTTGAAAAATTTTCTAAGTGCCAGCGGACGCTGGCACACGACGTGTCCGAGCCACGATGGTGCCCAGGCCGGACAGCGACGGCGAAAAAGCCGATTCTGGAAGTTTCGAATATGCCAACGGCAAAAGCGGCGCGATGTGTCCGCCTCGGCTGGTTCTCCGGTCGGCCAGAAAAAGTGAAAATTCGGCCTCTCGCTCTGGAGGTCCGACGAACTTTGGCGAATATTTTCTAAGTGCCAACGGGTGTTACACCGTAATGTGTCCGACGCGGCTGGTTCCTCCGGTCGGCCAGAAAAAGTGAAAATTCGGCCTCTTCGCCTGGAAGTCCGGCCGACTTGGGCGAATATTTTCTAAGTGCCAACGGGTGTTGCGCCGAAATGTGTCCGACTCGGCTGGTTCCCCGAGTCGGCCCGAACGAGCGAAAATTCGGCCTCTTCGCCTGGAAGTCCGACGAACTTTGGCGAATATTTTCTAAGTGCCAACGGGTGTTCGGCCGTAATGTGTCCGACTCGGCTGGTTCCCCGAGTCGGCCCGAACGAGCGAAAATTCGGCCTCTTCGCCTGGAGGTCCAACGAACTTTGGCGAATATTTTCTAAGTGCCAACGGGTGTTACGCCGAAATGTGTCCGACTCGGCTGGTTCCCCGAGTCGGCCCGAACGAGCGAAAATTCAGCCTCTTCGCCTGGAAGTCCGGCCGACTTTGGCGAATATTTTCTAAGTGCCAACGGGTGTTCGGCCGTAATGTGTCCGACTCGGCTGGTTCCCCGAGTCGGCCCGAACGAGCGAAAATTCAGCCTCTTGCTCTGGAAGTCCTGCCAACTTGAGCGAATATTTTCTAAGTGCCATCGGGTCTTGCCCGGAAAAGTGTCCGACTCGGCTGGTTCCCCGAGTCGGCCCGAACGAGCGAAAATTCAGCCTCTTCGCCTGGAAGTCCGGCCGACTTTGGCGAATATTTTCTAAGTGCCAACGGGTGTTCGGCCGTAATGTGTCCGACTCGGCTGGTTCCCCGAGTCGGCCCGAACGAGCGAAAATTCAGCCTCTTGCTCTGGAAGTCCTGCCAACTTGAGCGAATATTTTCTAAGTGCCATCGGGTCTTGCCCGGAAAAGTGTCCGACTCGGCTGGTTCCCCGAGTCGGCCCGAACGAGCGAAAATTCGGCCTCTTGCTCTGGAAGTCCTGCCAACTTGAGCGAATATTTTCTAAGTGCCATCGGGTCTTGCCCGGAAAAGTGTCCGACTCGGCTGGTTCCCCGAGTCGGCCAGAAAAAGTGAAAATTCAGCCTCTTCGCCTGGAAGTCCTGCCAACTTGAGCGAATATTTTCTAAGTGCCATCGGGTCTTGCCCGGAAAAGTGTCCGACTCGGCTGGTTCCCCGAGTCGGCCACGGAATGTGAAAATTCGGCCTCTTGCTCTGGAAGTCCTGCCAACTTGAGCGAATATTTTCTAAGTGCCATCGGGTCTTGCCCGGAAAAGTGTCCGACTCGGCTGGTTCCCCGAGTCGGCCCGAACGAGCGAAAATTCGGCCTCTTGCTCTGGAAGTCCTGCCAACTTGAGCGAATATTTTCTAAGTGCCATCGGGTCTTGCCCGGAAAAGTGTCCGACTCGGCTGGTTCCCCGAGTCGGCCACGGAATGTGAAAATTCGGCCTCTTGCTCTGGAAGTCCTGCCAACTTGAGCGAATATTTTCTAAGTGCCATCGGGTCTTGCCCGGAAAAGTGTCCGACTCGGCTGGTTCCCCGAGTCGGCCCGAACGAGCGAAAATTCGGCCTCTTGCTCTGGAAGTCCTGCCAACTTGAGCGAATATTTTCTAAGTGCCATCGGGTCTTGCCCGGAAAAGTGTCCGACTCGGCTGGTTCCCCGAGTCGGCCACGGAATGTGAAAATTCGGCCTCTTGCTCTGGAAGTCCTGCCAACTTGAGCGAATATTTTCTAAGTGCCATCGGGTCTTGCCCGGAAAAGTGTCCGACTCGGCTGGTTCCCCGAGTCGGCCCGAACGAGCGAAAATTCGGCCTCTTGCTCTGGAAGTCCTGCCAACTTGAGCGAATATTTTCTAAGTGCCATCGGGTCTTGCCCGGAAAAGTGTCCGACTCGGCTGGTTCCCTAGTTCGGCCACATAATGTGAAAATTCGGCCTCTTGCTCTGGAAGTCCTGCCAACTTGAGCGAATATTTTCTAAGTGCCATCGGGTCTCTCCCGGAAAAGTGTCCGACTCGTCCGGTTCCCTAGTTCGGCCACATATTGTGAAAATTCGGCCTCTTGCTCTGGAAGTCCGACAAACTTTGGCGAATATTTTCTAAGTGCCAACGGCTATTCTGCCGTAACGTGTCCGACTCGGCTGGTTCCCCGAGTCGGCCCGAACGAGCGAAAATTCGGCCTCTTGCTCTGGAAGTCCTGCCAACTTGAGCGAAAATTTTCTAAGTGCCATCGGGTCTTGCCCGGAAAAGTGTCCGACTCGTCCGGTTCCCTAGTTCGGCCACATAATTTGAAAATTCGGCCTCTTGCTCTGGAAGTCCTGCCAACTTGAGCGAATATTTTCTAAGTGCCATCGGGTCTCTCCCGGAAAAGTGTCCGCCTCGTCCGGTTCCCTAGTTCGGCCACGGAATGTGAAAATTCGGCCTCTCTGAGGTACCAGGGGTACGCATTTAGGTACCAGGGGTAGTCGCTGAGGTACCAGGGGTATGCATTTAGGTACCAGGGGAGACCACTACGGTCTGTTGGTCCCCCTAGTTAGTGTACTCATCGGTTTACTCCCCTTTCGCAAAATATAGTCGGCACGTATGTGCAGGACTGTTTATTTTTATTTTGAAAAATGTTCTAAGTGCCAACGGAAGCTGGCACACGAACTGTCCGAGCCACGATGGTGCCCAGGCCGGACAGCGACGGCGAAACAGCCGATATGTGTTTGATGGAAGTTTCGAATATTTTCAAAGTGCCAACGGCACTTGCGGGGTGATGTGTCCGCCTCGTCTGGTTCCCCAGGTCGGCCAGAACGAGTGAAAATTCGGCCTCTTCTCCTGGAAGTCTGGCCAAGTTTGGCGAATATTTTCTAAGTGCCAACGGCACTTGCGGGGTGATGTGTCCGCCTCGTCTGGTTCCCCAGGTCGGCCAGAACAAGTGAAAATTCGGCCTCTTCTCCTGGAAGTCCGGCCAAGTTTGGCGAATATTTTCTAAGTGCCAACGACTCAACAGCCGTAAAGTGTCCGCCTCGGCTGGTTCCCCATAACGGCCAGAACAAGTGAAAATTCGGCCTCTTCTCCTGGAAGTCTGGCCAAGTTTGGCGAATATTTTCTAAGTGCCAACGACTCAACAGCCGTAAAGTGTCCGCCTCGGCTGGTTCCCCAGGTCGGGTACCACAAGTGAAAATTCGGCCTCTTCTCCTGGAAGTCTGGCCAAGTTTGGCGAATATTTTCTAAGTGCCAACGACTCGACCAGCGTAAAGTGTCCGCCTCGGCTGGTTCCCCATAGCGGCCACCACAAGTGAAAATTCGGCCTCTTCTCCTGGAAGTCTGGCCAAGTTTGGCGAATATTTTCTAAGTGCCAACGACTCGACCAGCGTAAAGTGTCCGCCTCGGCTGGTTCCCCATAACGGCCAGAACAAGTGAAAATTCGGCCTCTTCTCCTGGAAGTCTGGCCAAGTTTGGCGAATATTTTCTAAGTGCCAACGACTCGACCAGCGTAAAGTGTCCGCCTCGGCTGGTTCCCCATAACGGCCAGAACAAGTGAAAATTCGGCCTCTTCTCCTGGAAGTCCGGCCAAGTTTGGCGAATATTTTCAAAGTGCCAACGGCACTTGCGGGGTGATGTGTCCGCCTCGTCTGGTTCCCCAGGTCGGCCAGAACAAGTGAAAATTCGGCCTCTTCTCCTGGAAGTCTGGCCAAGTTTGGCGAATATTTTCTAAGTGCCAACGACTCAACCAGCGTAAAGTGTCCGCCTCGGCTGGTTCCCCAGGTCGGGTACCACAAGTGAAAATTCGGCCTCTTCTCCTGGAAGTCTGGCCAAGTTTGGCGAATATTTTCAAAGTGCCAACGACTCAACCAGCCTAAAGTGTCCGCCTCGGCTGGTTCCCCATAACGGCCACCAAAAGTGAAAATTAGGCCTCTTCTCCTGGAAGTCAAGCCAAGTTTGGCAAATATTTTCTAAGTGCC
Source organism: Syngnathus floridae (assembly GCF_059516105.1). Classification (NCBI taxonomy): domain Eukaryota; kingdom Metazoa; phylum Chordata; class Actinopteri; order Syngnathiformes; family Syngnathidae; genus Syngnathus; species Syngnathus floridae. The sequence continues at coordinate 1,072,832 of NW_028284054.1, forward strand.
AACGACTCAACCAGCGCAAAGTGTCCGCCTCGGCTGGTTCCCCATAACGGCCATGAAAAGTGAAAATTCGGCCTCTTCTCCTGGAAGTCAAGCCAAGTTTGGCGAATATTTTCTAAGTGCCAACGACTCAACCAGCGTAAAGTGTCCGCCTCGGCTGGTTCCCCACAACGGCCACCAAAAGTGAAAATTCGGCCTCTTCTCCTGGAAGTCAAGCCAAGTTTGGCAAATATTTTCTAAGTGCCAACGACTCAACCAGCGTAAAGTGTCCGCCTCGGCTGGTTGCCCAGGTCGGGTACCACAAGTGAAAATTCGGCCTCTTCTCCTGGAAGTCCTGCCAAGTTTGGCGAATATTTTCTAAGTGCCAACGACTCGACCAGCGTAAAGTGTACGCCTCGGCTGGTTCCCCAGGTCGGCCACCAAAAGTGAAAATTCGGCCTCTTCTCCTGGAAGTCAAGCCAAGTTTGGCAAATATTTTCTAAGTGCCAACGACTCAACCAGCGTAAAGTGTCCGCCTCGGCTGGTTCCCCATAACGGCCATGAAAAGTGAAAATTCGGCCTCTTCTCCTGGAAGTCAAGCCAAGTTTGGCAAATATTTTCTAAGTGCCAACGACTCAACCAGCGTAAAGTGTCCGCCTCGGCTGGTTCCCCAGGTCGGCCACCAAAAGTGAAAATTCGGCCTCTTCTCCTGGAAGTCAAGCCAAGTTTGGCAAATATTTTCTAAGTGCCAACGGCTCTTGAGCCGAAAAGTGTCCGCCTCGGCTGGTTCCCCAGGTCGGCCACCAAAAGTGAAAATCCGGCCTCTTCTCCTGGAAGTCAAGCCAAGTTTGGCAAATATTTTCTAAGTGCCAACGACTCAACCAGCCTAAAGTGTCCGCCTCGGCTGGTTCCCCAGGTCGGCCACCAAAAGTGAAAATTCGGCCTCTTCTCCTGGAAGTCAAGCCAAGTTTGGCAAATATTTTCTAAGTGCCAACGGCTCTTGAGCCGAAAAGTGTCCGCCTCGGCTGGTTCCCCAGGTCGGCCACCAAAAGTGAAAATTCGGCCTCTTCTCCTGGAAGTCTGGCCAAGTTTGGCAAATATTTTCTAAGTGCCAACGGCTCTTGAGCCGAAAAGTGTCCGCCTCGGCTGGTTCCCCAGGTCGGCCACCAAAAGCGAAAATTCGGCCTCTTCTCCTGGAAGTCCTGCCAACTTGTGCGAATTTTTTCTAAGTGCCAACGACTCAACAGCCGTAAAGTGTCCGCCTCGGCTGGTTCCCCATAACGGCCACCAAAAGCGAAAATTCGGCCTCTTGCTCTGGAAGTCCTGCCAACTTGTGCGAATTTTTTCTAAGTGCCAACGACTCAACAGCCGTAAAGTGTCCGCCTCGGCTGGTTCCCCATAACGGCCACCAAAAGCGAAAATTCGGCCTCTGGCCCCGGAAGTCCTGCCAACTTGTGCGAATTTTTTCTAAGTGCCAACGGCTCTTGAGCCGAAAAGTGTCCGCCTCGGCTGGTTCCCGCGGTCGGCCGCCGAAAGCGAAAATTCGGCCTCTCCCTCTTTAGGTACCAGGGGTTGGGGTACCAGGGGTAGGGTGCAGTACCAACTTTGGTCTTCAGGTGCGCCAGAGTACGATGGTTGGTCCCCCTAGTCAGCGTACTCATCAACGATTTACCCCCCTTTCGCAAAATATAGTCAGAACGAGCATGGGGGGCGCAAAATTTACCCCACAAAATGAAAGGGCCCGGTGCCGAGCGCTTGGTCATGGCCGCCAGCAGCGCCCCTTGCTCGGTGGGAACACAACACGCAGGGTTGCACAGCACCCTGGAAGGCACAAAGAGAGTGAAAAATTTTCTAAGTGTCACTCTTGACGAAAAATGTCTAAGTGCCTCTCTTGACGAAAAATTTCTAAGTGCCACGCTTGACGAAAAATGTCTAAGTGCCACAGCGCTCGAAAATTTCCTAAGTGCGAGCACGGCTGTGAAATATTCAAAGTACAAGGAACGCTGGCAGAATCTCTCGACGGCCGTCTGCTCCCGGCGGCCGCCGTGAAGTCTCCCCTCCCGGGGACGGCTGTCTGCTCCCGGCAGCCGTCCTTAACCCCCTCCCCACACGTTGGACGAACACCAGCCGAGGGCGAAAGGCTCGCGGTGTGGAAGGATCGTGGCCACGGCTAATCTAGCGATGCCCGCGTTGGACGGTCACACCGCACGACAGAGCGGGGCCTGCATCCGGCGCGAGGCGGCCTTCAGGCACGTGGCTCGAGACGACCTCACCCGCCCTAGCCCGGAGCGGAAAGACTTTTCAAAGTCCAAGGAACACTGGCAGAATGGGAGGACCGGCCGCCTCCTTAAACACAGGCCGGAGCGACCGAGCGGGATCAGCGGCCCGCGCGCAGGGTCTTTGAAATGTACAAAGTCCTAGGGACAATGGCAGAATCGCTCGACGGCCGTCTGCTCCCGGCGGCCGCGGTGAAGGGACTGTACACCCCACCCGGGGACGGCTGTCTGCTCCCGGCAGCCGTCCTTCCCCCCCACCCCACACGTTGACCGACACCGGCCGAGGGCGAAAGGCTCGCGGTGTGGAAGGATCGTGGCCACGGCTAATCTAGCGATGCCCGCGTTGGACGGTCACACCGCACGACAGAGCGGGGCCTGCATCCGGCGCGAGGCGGCCTTCAGGCACGTGGTTCGAGACGACCTCACCCGCCCTAGCCCGGAGCGAAAAGACTTTGAAATATTCAAAGTCCAAGGAACACTGGCAGAATGGGAGGACCGGCCGCCTCCTTAAACACAGGCCGGAGCGACCGAGCGGGATCAGCGGCCCGCGCGGAGGGTCTTTAAAATGTACAAAGTCCTAGGAACAATGGCAGAATCGCTCGACGGCCGTCTGCTCCCGGCGGCCGCGGTGGAAGGACTGTACACCCCACCCGGGGACGGCTGTCTGCTCCCGGCAGCCGTCCTTCCCCCCCACCCACACGTTGACCGACACCGGCCGAGGGCGAAAGGCTCGCGGTGTGGAAGGATCGTGGCCACGGCTAATCTAGCGATGCCCGCGTTGGACGGTCACACCGCACGACAGAGCGGGGCCGCATCTGGCGCGAGGCGGCCTTCAGGCACGTGGTTCGAGACGACCTCACCCGCCCTAGCCCGGAGCGGAAAGACTTTGAAATTTTCAAAGTCCAAGGAACACTGGCAGAATGGGAGGACCGGCCGCCTCCTTAAACACAGGCCGGGCGAAAAATATGCGAATGTTGGGTCTCATCCAAGAAAGGGAGTTACCGGCCGCCTCCTTAAACACAGGCCGGGCGAAAAATATGCGAATGGTCCATCCAAGGAAGGAGGACCGGCCGCCTCCTTAAACACAGGCCGGGCGAAAAATATGCGAATGGTCCATCCAAGGAAGGAGGAGCGGCCGCCTCCTTAAACACAGGCCGGAGAGATGGAGCGGGATCAGCGGCCCGCGAACTGAGCGACCACCGGCCGAGGGCGAAAGGCTCGCGGTGTGGAAGGATCGTGGCCACGGCTAATCTAGCGATGCCCGCGTTGGACGGTCACACCGCACGACAGAGCGGGGCCTGCATCCGGCGCGAGGCGGCCTTCAGGCACGTGGTTCGAGACGACTTCACCCGCCCTAGCCCGGAGCTGAAACTCTGCGAATGTTAACATCCAAGGATGGAGGCAACGGCCGTCTCGTTAAGCTGAGGCCGGAGGAAAGTCTGCGGATTCGGGGCATCCAAGGCAGATGGAGGTGCCGGCCGCCTCGGTAAACAGAGGCCGGACCGACCGACATGCGACCATGACCCGCCTTGGTAGGGCCCCCACCGGCCCCGGCTAGCGCCGGCGTTGGGTGGACGGTTCCTCCCCACTTGCGGGTCGCCCTCTAGCGCTACGGCCGCCGCGCGAGCGCGCGCTCCGACGCCGCCCCCGCAGGCCTAGCGCGAGCCGTACGGCAGCGAGACCGAGACGCCCCGATTCCACGCACGCACCTAGCGGCCATCAACGGAGGCCGAGCGCGCGATCCGACTCGCGGCACGCCACGTGGGCGTCCGCCGGCCGCGCCGGTCTACCGCGAAAGATGTTTCTCAAACCCTCGCCTAACCTAGGGACGGCTATCTCGGGAAGCCGCCCCCGCATCTGCACCTATCCGCTAAGCCCTCCCGACCACCGCGAAGCGGGAGGACGTCTATCGTGGCCGCCGGGGCGTATGACCCCTCCGCGTGAGGCGTGCGGGCTCGGGTGGGCCGCAACGACCGAGTCTGACTCGGACGGGGCGCAGCTTCCCTCCCGGTCGCAGCATCAAGCGCCGATCGCGCGACGTCACCAGCCCCCCGGGACGGTTCGTCGGGAGCACGGTACAGGCACGTAGCTCACTCTCCAGCTGGCCGCAGCGGGCCGCACCGACCGAGTCTGACTCGGCCGGGGCGCAGCTTCCCGTCTGGGTGACAGCGGCGACGAGCTGCGACTGTTGGCCGCCGCCCCTTCGTCCTTCCCGGATCCCCCCAGTGCCGACTCAACTCCGCATCCTGGCCGCAGCGAGATACCGTCGGGTTGCGGCGCCCGAGTCTGACTCGGGACGCGCGCTTCTTCCTTCGGACCACAGCGTACGTGCCTCGCGCGGGCAAAGTCGCCGGCACAGCGCCGCGCCCCCTCGACCAAGCGAGCCTCAGCCGGGCCGCGACGACCGAGTCTGACTC
>NW_028284054.1:1090000-1115000 GCF_059516105.1 Syngnathus floridae
CTTCGCCCGGAGCGCGGCTCAACTTCAGCGAAAATGCACTAAGTGCCAAAGCCCATTCATTTACAACGGCGTGTCCGCCAGAGGGCGCATTTCCCGCCGCGGACCGGCCGGCGGGGCTCGTCGGAGAGCGTGCCCGCCTCTCGGTGGTCCTTGCCGGGCGTAGGTCGGCGTCCGCTGTCGGTACTTTACGGGACCACGTTCGGCCCGCGGACCAGCCGGCGGGGCTCTCTTGAAAGCTTATCCGCCTTCGCTGGTTCCCTGGTCGGCCACGAGTAGCGAGAATTCGGCCTCTTCGCCCGGAGCGCGGAGCGACTTCAGCGAAAATGCACTAAGTGCCAAAGCCCATTCATTTACAACGGCGTGTCCGCCAGAGGGCGCGTTTCCCGCCGCGGACCGGCCGGCGGGGCTCGTCGGAGAGCGTGTCCGCCTCTGGGTGGTCCTTGCCGGGCGTGGGTCGGCGTCCGCTGTGGGTACGTTACGGGACCACGTTCGGCCCGCGGACCAGCCGGCGGGGCTCTCTTGAGAGCTTACCCGCCTTCGCTGGTTCCCTGGTCGGCCGCGAGTAGCGAGAATTCGGCCTCTTCGCCCGGAGCGCGGCTCAACTTCAGCGAAAATGCACTAAGTGCCAAAGCCCATTCATTTACAACGGCGTGTCCGCCAGAGGGCGCATTTCCCGCCGCGGACCGGCCGGCGGGGCTCGTCGGAGAGCGTGTCCGCCTCTCGGTGGTTCTTACCGGGCGTGGGTCGGCGTCCGCTGTGGGTACGTTACGGGACCACGTTCGGCCCGCGGACCAGCCGGCGGGGCTCTCTTGAAAGCTTATCCGCCTTCGCTGGTTCCCTGGTCGGCCACGAGTAGCGAGAATTCGGCCTCTTCGCCCGGAGCGCGGAGCGACTTCAGCGAAAATGCACTAAGTGCCAAAGCCCATTCATTTACAACGGCGTGTCCGCCAGAGGGCGCGTTTCCCGCCGCGGACCGGCCGGCGGGGCTCGTCGGAGAGCGTGTCCGCCTCTGGGTGGTCCTTGCCGGGCGTGGGTCGGCGTCCGCTGTGGGTACGTTACGGGACCACGTTCGGCCCGCGGACCAGCCGGCGGGGCTCTCTTGAGAGCTTACCCGCCTTCGCTGGTTCCCTGGTCGGCCGCGAGTAGCGAGAATTCGGCCTCTTCGCCCGGAGCGCGGCTCAACTTCAGCGAAAATGCACTAAGTGCCAAAGCCCATTCATTTACAACGGCGTGTCCGCCAGAGGGCGCATTTCCCGCCGCGGACCGGCCGGCGGGGCTCGTCGGAGAGCGTGTCCGCCTCTCGGTGGTTCTTACCGGGCGTGGGTCGGCGTCCGCTGTGGGTACGTTACGGGACCACGTTCGGCCCGCGGACCAGCCGGCGGGGCTCTCTTGAAAGCTTATCCGCCTTCGCTGGTTCCCTGGTCGGCCACGAGTAGCGAGAATTCGGCCTCTTCGCCCGGAGCGCGGAGCGACTTCAGCGAAAATGCACTAAGTGCCAAAGCCCATTCATTTACAACGGCGTGTCCGCCAGAGGGCGCGTTTCCCGCCGCGGACCGGCCGGCGGGGCTCGTCGGAGAGCGTGTCCGCCTCTGGGTGGTCCTTGCCGGGCGTGGGTCGGCGTCCGCTGTGGGTACGTTACGGGACCACGTTCGGCCCGCGGACCAGCCGGCGGGGCTCTCTTGAGAGCTTACCCGCCTTCGCTGGTTCCCTGGTCGGCCGCGAGTAGCGAGAATTCGGCCTCTTCGCCCGGAGCGCGGCTCAACTTCAGCGAAAATGCACTAAGTGCCAAAGCCCATTCATTTACAACGGCGTGTCCGCCAGAGGGCGCATTTCCCGCCGCGGACCGGCCGGCGGGGCTCGTCGGAGAGCGTGTCCGCCTCTCGGTGGTTCTTACCGGGCGTGGGTCGGCGTCCGCTGTGGGTACGTTACGGGACCACGTTCGGCCCGCGGACCAGCCGGCGGGGCTCTCTTGAAAGCTTACCCGCCTTCGCTGGTTCCCCGGTCGGCCGCGAGTGGCGAGAATTCGGCCTCTTCACCCGGAGCGACTTTTGCTCAATTTTTTCTAAGTGCCAAGGGCTCTTGCGCCGCGATGCGTCCGCCTCTGCTGGTTCCCCGGTCGGCCACGAGTGGCGAGAATTCGGCCTCTTCACCCGGACCGACTTTTGCTCAATTTTTTCTAAGTGCCAAGGGCTCTTGCGCCGCGATGCGTCCGCCTCTGCTGGTTCCCCGGTCGGCCACGAGTGGCGAGAATTCGGCCTCTTCACCTGGAGCGCGGAGCGACTTTTGCCAAAATTTTTCTAAGTGCCAAGGGCTCTCGCGCCGCGATGCGTCCGCCTCTGCTGGTTCCCCAGTCGGCCACGAGTGGCGAGAATTCGGCCTCTTCACCTGGAGCGCGGAGCGACTTTTGCCAATTTTTTTCTAAGTGCCAAGGGCTCTTGCGCCGCGATGCGTCCGCCTCTGCTGGTTCCCCGGTCGGCCACGAGTGGCGAGAATTCGGCCTCTTCACCTGGAGCGCGGAGCGACTTTTGCCAAAATGTTTCTAAGTGCCAAGGGCTCTCGCGCCGCGATGCGTCCGCCTCTGCTGGTTCCCCGGTCGGCCGCGAGTGGCGAGAATTCGGCCTCTTCACCTGGAGCGCGGAGCGACTTTTGCCAAAATTTTTCTAAGTGCCAAGGGCTCTCGCGCCGCGAAGCGTCCGCCTCTGCTGGTTCCCCGGTCGGCCGCGAGTGGCGAGAATTCGGCCTCTTCACCCGGAGCCCGGGCCGACTTCCGCCGATATGATCACATCATGATCCTATAGCGAGTGTCGTATAACCATAACATGATGTACAAAATAAATATATAAATATTAACATCCCCTATAAACATTAAATATATAAATATTAACATCACCTATTAACATTAAACATATAAATATTAACATCACCTATAAACATTATGAATACAATGTTTATAACCGAATGCTCATTTTGTATTATTTGGCTGTAAATGCGATCATATGTAGTATATATCATGTATTTATCCACGAACCGTTAAAGAGATGTCAAGTCAGGCTACCTTAAGAGAGTCATAGTTACTCCCGCCGTTTACCCGCCTGTGTGCGAGAGGCGGTGTAATTTCTCTCCGTGTCCGCTGGAGGGAGGTATTTCCCCGTTACGACCTCCGGGAAGATCACCGGGACGCGGAGAACGCTTAGCCGGGGCTCTGGAAGCCTCCTCGGGCGTCAAGAGTTAGGAGGAAAGCCTCATGAGATCCGGCTGGAGGTGCGGTGGAAGCTCAGCGGGCCGCGTAAAATGCTTAGCCGAGGCTCTGGAAGCCTCCTCGGGCGTCATGAGTGAGGAGGGAAGCACCCGTGGAACCGGCTGGAGGTGCTCCGGAAGCTCAGCGGGCCGCGTAAAACGCTTAGCCGAGGCTCTGGAAGCCTCCTCGGGCGTCAAGAGTGAGGAGGAAAGCATCATCAGAACCGGCTGGAGGTGCTCTGGAAGTTCAGCGGGCCGCGCAAAACGCTTAGCCGGGGCTCTGGAAGCCTCGTTCGGCTTAAACAGTGAGGAGGAAAGCAGCCGTGGAACCGGCTGGAGGTGCGGTGGAAGCTCAGCGGGCCGCGTAAAACGCTTAGCCGGGGCTCTGGAAGCCTCCTCGGGCGTCAAGAGTTAGGAGGAAAGCCTGATGAGAACCGGCTGGAGGTGCTGTGGAAGCTCAGCGGGCCGCGTAAAACGCTTAGCCGAGGCTCTGGAAGTCTCCTCGGGCGTCAAGAGTGAGGAGGAAAGCACCCGTGGAACCGGCTGGAGGTGCTGTGGAAGCTCAGCGGGCCGCGTAAAACGCTTAGCCGGGGCTCTGGAAGCCTCCTCGGGGGTCAAGAGTTAGGAGAAAAAGCACCCCCGAGAACCGGCCGGGTCCTCCACGAACCGCGAAAAAGATGTCGAGTGCCGCTACCTTAAGAGAGTCATAGTTACTCCCGCCGTTTGGCCGAAGGTGTATTTACTCGCCGTGTCCGCTGGAGGGAGGTATTTCCCCGCTCCAACGTCACCGGCGGCTTCCGAACGTCTCCCCGAGCGCTCGGAAGTCCGCGCGGGGGGGAGAAGCGGGCCGTGCGAGGTACCGGGTGGAGCTGGACCGTCACCGGGTCCGCTCGTCGTGCGCGCCGGCCGCTGGAAGTCGAAAAAAGCTCCGCGATCTCATCCGCGGAGTGCAGATCCGCTGGGCTGGAGCTATTTTGGGCCACTTGGCGCGCGCGCACGGCCTCCCGGAGGTGCCGGGTGGAGTGCGCGAGCGCACCGGCCGCTGGAAGTCGAATAAAGCTCCGCGATCTCATCCGCGGTGCTTGCAAACAGCCGATCCGCTGGGCTTGGAGCTATTTTCGGCCACTTGCGCATGCGCACGGCCTCCCGGAGGTTCCGGGCGGCGTGCGTAAGCGCACCGGCCGCTGGAAGTCGAATAATGCTCCGCGATCTCATCCGCGGTGCTTACAACTAGCCGATCCGGTCGGCCTGGAGCTATTTTCGGCCACTTGCGCATGCGCACGGCCTCCCGGAGGTTCCGGGCGGCGTGCGTAAGCGCACCGGCCGCTGGAAGTCGAATAATGCTCCGCGATCTCATCCGCGGAGCTTGTAAAGTGCAGATCCGCTGGGCTGGAGCTATTTTCGGCCACTTGGCCCGCGCGCACGGCCTCCCGGCTGTCCCGGTGGTCCCGGTCGCCTCCGCGGACGGTTAAAAAAATCTCAAGTGAGCCTACCTTAAGAGAGTGACTGTTACTCCCGCCGTTTGGCCGCTCAGAGTGTCATCGGACGCGGAGCAACGGGTGTGTGCGCTAAGTGCGAGAGGTGGCGTATTTACCCGCCGTGTCCGCTAGAGGGAGGTATTTCCCCGTTACAAGCTCCGGGGAGATCAGCGGGACGCGGAGAACGCTAAGCCGGGGCGCTGGAAGCCTCCTCGGGCGTCAAGAGTGAGGAGGAATGCACCCGGGGAACCGGCTGGAGGTGCTCTGGAAGCTCAGCGGGCCGCGTAAAACGCTTAGCCGGGGCTCTGGAAGCCTCCTCGGGCGTCAAGAGTGAGGAGGAAAGCACCCGGGGAACCGGCTGGAGGTGCGGTGGAAGTTCAGCGGGCCGCGTAAAACGCTTAGCCGGGGCTCTGGAAGCCTCGTTCGGCTTAAACAGTGAGGAGGAAAGCACCCGGGGAACCGGCTGGAGGTGCTGTGGAAGCTCAGCGGGCTGCGTAAAACGCTTAGCCGGGGCTCTGGAAGCCTCCTCGGGCGTCAAGAGTTAGGAGGAAAGCACCCGGGGAACCGGCTGGAGGTGCTGTGGAAGCTCAGCGGGCCGCGTAAAACGCTTAGCCGGGGCTCTGGAAGCCTCCTCGGGCGTCGAGAGTTAGGAGAAAAAGCACCCCCGAGAACCGGCCGGGTCCTCCACGAACCGCGAAAAAGATGTCGAGTGCCGCTACCTTAAGAGAGTCATAGTTACTCCCGCCGTTTGGCCGAAGGTGTATTTACTCGCCGTGTCCGCTGGAGGGAGGTATTTCCCCGCTCCAACGGCACCGGCGGCTTCCGAACGTCTCCCCGAGCGCTCGGAAGTCCGCGCGGGGGGGAGAAGCGGGCCGTGCGAGGTACCGGGTGGAGCTGGACCGTCACCGGGTCCGCTCGTCGTGCGCGCCGGCCGCTGGAAGTCGAAAAAAGCTCCGCGATCTCATCCGCGGAGTGCAGATCCGCTGGGCTGGAGCTATTTTCGGCCACTTGGCGCGCGCACACGGCCTCCCGGAGGTGCCGGGTGGCGTGCGTGAGCGCACCGGCCGCTGGAAGTCGAATAATGCTCCGCGATCTCATCCGCGGTGCTTACAACTAGCCGATCCGGTCGGCCTGGAGCTATTTTCGGCCACTTGGCCCGCGCGCACGGCCTCCCGGCTGTCCCGGTGGTCCCGGTCGCCTCCGCGGACGGTTAAAAAAATCTCAAGTGAGCCTACCATAAGAGAGTGACAGTTACTCCCGCCGTTTGGCCGCTCAAAGTGCCACCGGACGCGCAGCAACGCGAGTGTGCGCTAAGTGCGAGAGGTGGCGTATTTACCCGCCGTGTCCGCTAGAGGGAGGTATTTCCCCGTTACAAGCTCCGGGAAGATCAGCGGGACGTGGAGAACGCTTAGCCGGGGCTCTGGAAGCCTCGGGCGGCTTAGAAAGTGAGGCGGAAAGCACCCGGGGAACCGGCTGGAGGTGCTCTGGAAGTTCAGCGGGCCGCGTAAAACGCTTAGCCGGGGCTCTGGAAGCCTTCTCGGGGGTCAAGAGTTAGGAGAAAAAGCACCCCCGAGAACCGGCCGGGTCCTCCACGAACCGCGAAAAAGATGTCGAGTGCCGCTACCTTAAGAGAGTCATAGTTACTCCCGCCGTTTGGCCGAAGGTGTATTTACTCGCCGTGTCCGCTGGAGGGAGGTATTTCCCCGCTCCAACGTCACCGGCGGCTTCCGAACGTCTCCCCGAGCGCTCGGAAGTCCGCGCGGGGGGGAGAAGCGGGCCGTGCGAGGTACCGGGTGGAGCTGGACCGTCACCGGGTCCGCTCGTCGTGCGCGCCGGCCGCTGGAAGTCGAACAAAGCTCCGCGATCTCATCCGCGGAGTGCAGATCCGCTGGGCTGGAGCTATTTTGGGCCACTTGGCGCGCGCGCACGGCCTCCCGGAGGTGCCGGGTGGAGTGCGCGAGCGCACCGGCCGCTGGAAGTCGAATAAAGCTCCGCAATCTCATCCGCGGTGCTTGTAAACAGCCGATCCGCTGGGCTGGAGCTATTTTGGGCCACTTGGCGCGCGCGCACGGTCTCCCGGATGGTGCCGGGTGGAGTGCGCGAGCGCACCGGCCCCTGGAAGTCGAATGAAGCTCCGCGATCTCATCCGCGGAGCTTGTAAAGTGCAGATCCGCTGGGCTGGAGCTATTTTGGGCCACTTGGTGCGCGCGCACGGCCTCCCGGAGGTGCCGGGTGGAGTGCGCGAGCGCACCGGCCGCTGGAAGTCGAATAAAGCTCCGCGATCTCATCCGCGGTGCTTGCAAACAGCCGATCCGCTGGGCTTGGAGCTATTTTCGGCCACTTGCGCATGCGCACGGCCTCCCGGAGGTTCCGGGCGGCGTGCGTAAGCGCACCGGCCGCTGGAAGTCGAATAATGCTCCGCGATCTCATCCGCGGTGCTTACAACTAGCCGATCCGGTCGGCCTGGAGCTATTTTCGGCCACTTGCGCATGCGCACGGCCTCCCGGAGGTTCCGGGCGGCGTGCGTAAGCGCACCGGCCGCTGGAAGTCGAATAATGCTCCGCGATCTCATCCGCGGAGCTTGTAAAGTGCAGATCCGCTGGGCTGGAGCTATTTTCGGCCACTTGGCCCGCGCGCACGGCCTCCCGGCTGTCCCGGTGGTCCCGGTCGCCTCCGCGGACGGTTAAAAAAATCTCAAGTGAGCCTACCTTAAGAGAGTGACTGTTACTCCCGCCGTTTGGCCGCTCAGAGTGTCATCGGACGCGGAGCAACGGGTGTGTGCGCTAAGTGCGAGAGGTGGCGTATTTACCCGCCGTGTCCGCTAGAGGGAGGTATTTCCCCGTTACAAGCTCCGGGGAGATCAGCGGGACGCGGAGAACGCTAAGCCGGGGCGCTGGAAGCCTCCTCGGGCGTCAAGAGTGAGGAGGAATGCACCCGGGGAACCGGCTGGAGGTGCTCTGGAAGCTCAGCGGGCCGCGTAAAACGCTTAGCCGGGGCTCTGGAAGCCTCCTCGGGCGTCAAGAGTGAGGAGGAAAGCACCCGGGGAACCGGCTGGAGGTGCGGTGGAAGTTCAGCGGGCCGCGTAAAACGCTTAGCCGGGGCTCTGGAAGCCTCGTTCGGCTTAAACAGTGAGGAGGAAAGCACCCGGGGAACCGGCTGGAGGTGCTGTGGAAGCTCAGCGGGCTGCGTAAAACGCTTAGCCGGGGCTCTGGAAGCCTCCTCGGGCGTCAAGAGTTAGGAGGAAAGCACCCGGGGAACCGGCTGGAGGTGCTGTGGAAGCTCAGCGGGCCGCGTAAAACGCTTAGCCGGGGCTCTGGAAGCCTCCTCGGGCGTCGAGAGTTAGGAGAAAAAGCACCCCCGAGAACCGGCCGGGTCCTCCACGAACCGCGAAAAAGATGTCGAGTGCCGCTACCTTAAGAGAGTCATAGTTACTCCCGCCGTTTGGCCGAAGGTGTATTTACTCGCCGTGTCCGCTGGAGGGAGGTATTTCCCCGCTCCAACGGCACCGGCGGCTTCCGAACGTCTCCCCGAGCGCTCGGAAGTCCGCGCGGGGGGGAGAAGCGGGCCGTGCGAGGTACCGGGTGGAGCTGGACCGTCACCGGGTCCGCTCGTCGTGCGCGCCGGCCGCTGGAAGTCGCATAAAGCTCCGCGATCTCATCCGCGGAGTGCAGATCCGCTGGGCTGGAGCTATTTTGGGCCACTTGGCGCGCGCGCACGGCCTCCCGGAGGTGCCGGGTGGAGTGCGCGAGCGAACCGGCCGCTGGAAGTCGCATAAAGCTCCGCGATCTCATCCGCGGTGCTTGTAAACAGCCGATCCGGTCGTCTTGGAGCTATTTTCGGCCACTTGGCGCGCGCGCACGGCCTCCCGGAGGTGCCGGGTGGAGTGCGCGAGCGCACCGGCCGCTGGAAGTCGAATGAAGCTCCGCGATGTCATCCGCGGTGCTCACAAACAGCCGATCCGGTCGGCTAGGAGCTATTTTCGGCCACTTGCGCATGCGCACGGCCTCCCGGAGGTTCCGGGCGGCGTGCGTAAGCGCACCGGCCGCTGGAAGTCGAATAATGCTCCGCGATCTCATCCGCGGTGCCTACAACTAGCCGATCCGGTCGGCCTGGAGCTATTTTCGGCCACTTGGCCCGCGCGCACGGCCTCCCGGCTGTCCCGGTGGTCCCGCTCGCCTCCGCGGACGGTTAAAAAAATCTCAAGTGAGCCTACCTTAAGAGAGTGACAGTTACTCCCGCCGTTTGGCCGCTCAAAGTGCCACCGGACGCGCAGCAACGGGTGTGTGCGCTAAGTGCGAGAGGTGGCGTATTTACCCGCCGTGTCCGCTAGAGGGAGGTATTTCCCCGTTACAAGCTCCGGGAAGATCAGCGGGACGCGGAGGACGCTTAGCCGGGGCTCTGGAAGCCTCCTCGGGCGTCAAGAGTTAGGAGGAAAGCACCCGGGGAACCGGCTGGAGGTGCGGTGGAAGCTCAGCGGGCCGCGTAAAACGCTTAGCCGAGGCTCTGGAAGCCTCGTTCGGCTTAAAGAGTGAAGAGGAATGCATCATGGGAACCGGCTGGAGGTGCTGTGGAAGTCCAGCGGGCCGCGTAAAACGCTTAGCCGGGGCTCTGGAAGCCTCCTCGGGCGTCAAGAGGTAGGAGGAAAGCACCCGTGGAACCGGCTGGAGGTGCTCTGGAAGTCCCGCGGGCCGCGTAAAACGCTTAGCCGGGGCTCTGGAAGCCTCGTTCGGCTAAAAGAGTGAGGAGGAATGCATCATGAGAACCGGCTGGAGGTGCTGTGGAAGTTCGGCGGGCCGCGTAAAACGCTTAGCCGAGGCTCTGGAAGCCTCCTCGGGCGTCAAGAGTTAGGAGGAAAGCATCATGAGAACCGGCTGGAGGTGCTGGGGAAGTTCAGCGGGCCGCGTAAAACGCTTAGCCGGGGCTCTGGAAGCCTCGTTCGGCTTATAAAGCGAGGAGGAAAGCAGCCGGGGAACCGGCTGGAGGTGCTCTGGAAGTTCAGCGGACCGCGTAAAACGTTTAGCCGGGGCTCTGGAAGCCTCCTCGGGCGTCAAGAGTTAGGAGGAAAGCATTGTGAGGGCCGGCTGGGGGTGCTCTGGAAGTCCAGCGGGCCGCGTAAAACGCTTAGCCGGGGCTCTGGAAGCCTCGTTCGGCTTAAAGAGTGAGGAGGAAAGTACTGGGGGAACCGGCTGGAGGTGCTGTGGAAGCTCAGTGGGCTGCGTAAAACGCTTAGCCGAGGCTCTGGAAGCCTCCTCGGGCGTCAAGAGTTAGGAGGAAAGCCTCATGAGAACCGGCTGGAGGTGCTGTGGAAGCTCGGCGGGCCGCGTAAAACGCTTAGCCGGGGTGCTCGAAGCCTCCTCGGGCGTCAAGAGTTAGGAGGAAAGCATCATAGGAACCGGCTGGGGGTGCTGTGGAAGTCCAGCGGGCCGCGTAAAACGCTTAGCCGAGGCTCTGGAAGCCTCGTTCGGCTTAAAGAGTGAGGAGGAATGCATCATGAGAACCGGCTGGAGGTGCTGTGGAAGCTCAGCGGGCCGCGTAAAACGCTTAGCCGAGGCTCTGGAAGCCTCCTCGGGCTTCAAGAGTGAGGAGGAAAGCACCCGTGGAACCGGCTGGAGGTGCTCTGGAAGCTCAGCGGGCCGCGTAAAACGCTTAGCCGGGGCGCTGGAAGCCTCCTCGGGCGTCAAGAGTGAGGAGGAAATCATCATAAGAACCGGCTGGAGGTGCTGTGGAAGTCCAGCGGGCCGCGTAAAACACTTAGCCGAGGCTCTGGAAGCCTCCTCGGGCGTCAAGAGTTAGGAGGAAAGCCTCATGAGAACCGGCTGGAGGTGCTGTGGAGGCTCGGCGGGCCGCGTAAAACGCTTAACCGGGGCTCTGGAAGCCTCGTTCGGCTTACGAAGCGAGGAGGAACGCACCCGGAGAATGACATTTTGATATGATTTGACCCTAAATGGCCCGCGGACCAGCCGGCGGGACCTCGGTGAAGACCCATCCGCCTCGCGGTGGTCCCCGGCCGGCTAGAGTTCCGGACCGCGATCGGTACCTCGCGGGACCCTAAATGGCCCGCGGACCAGCCGGCGGGACCTCGGTGAAGACCCATCCGCCTCGCGGTGGTCCCTGGCCGGGTAGAATTCCGGACCGCGATCGGTACCTCGCGGGACCCTAAATGGCCCGCGGACCAGCCGGCGGGACCTCGGTGAAGACCCATCCGCCTCGCGGTGGTCCCCGGCCGGGTAGAATTCCGGACCGCGACCGCTAACTCGCGGGACCCTAAATGGCCCGCGGACCAGCCGGCGGGACCTCGGTGAAGACCCATCCGCCTCGCGGTGGTCCTCGGCCGGCTAGAATTCCGGACCGCGATCGCTAACTCGCGGGACCCTAAATGGCCCGCGGACCAGCCGGCGGGACCTCGGTGAAGACCCATCCGCCTCGCGGTGGTCCCCGGCCGGGTAGAATTCCGGGCCGCGATCGCTAACTCGCGGGACCGCAATTGGCCCGCGGACCAGCCGGCGGGACCTCGGTGAGCACCCATCCGCCTCGCGGTGGTTCCCGGCCGGGTAGAATTCCGGACCGCGATCGGTAACTCGCGGGACCCTAAATGGCCCGCGGACCAGCCGGCGGGACCTCGGTGAGCACCCATCCGCCTCGCGGTGGTCCCCGGCCGGCTAGAATTCCGGACCGCGATCGCTAACTCGCGGGACCCTAAATGGCCCGCGGACCAGCCGGCGGGACCTCGGTGAAGACCCATCCGCCTTCGCTGGTTCCCAAGTCGGCCAGAATTCCGGACCGCGACCGCTAACTCGCGGGACCCTAAATGGCCCGCGGACCAGCCGGCGGGACCTCGGTGAAGACCTATCCGCCTCGCGGTGGTCCCCGGCTGGGTAGAATTCCGGGCCGCGATCGCTAACTCGCGGGACCGCAATTGGCCCGCGGACCAGCCGGCGGGACCTCGGTGAGCACCCATCCGCCTCGCGGTGGTTCCCGGCCGGCTAGAATTCCGGACCGCGATCGGTAACTCGCGGGACCCTAAATGGCCCGCGGACCAGCCGGCGGGACCTCGGTGAAGACCCATCCGCCTCGCGGTGGTCCCCGGCCGGCTAGAATTCCGGACCGCGATCGCTAACTCGCGGGACCCTAAATGGCCCGCGGACCAGCCGGCGGGACCTCGGTGAAGACCCATCCGCCTCGCGGTGGTCCCCGGCCGGGTAGAATTCCGGGCCGCGATCGCTAACTCGCGGGACCGCAATTGGCCCGCGGACCAGCCGGCGGGACCTCGGTGAGCACCCATCCGCCTCGCGGTGGTTCCCGGCCGGCTAGAATTCCGGACCGCGATCGGTAACTCGCGGGACCCTAAATGGCCCGCGGACCAGCCGGCGGGACCTCGGTGAAGACCCATCCGCCTCGCGGTGGTCCCCGGCCGGCTAGAATTCCGGACCGCGATCGCTAACTCGCGGGACCCTAAATGGCCCGCGGACCAGCCGGCGGGACCTCGGTGAAGACCCATCCGCCTCGCGGTGGTCCCCGGCCGGCTAGAATTCCGGGCCGCGATCGCTAACTCGCGGGACCCTAAATGGCCCGCGGACCAGCCGGCGGGACCTCGGTGAAGACCCATTCGCCTCGCGGTGGTCCCCGGCCGGGTAGAATTCCGGACCGCGATCGCTAACTCGCGGGACCCTAAATGGCCCGCGGACCAGCCGGCGGGACCCACTCCACTTCCTATCCGCCTTCGCTGGTTCCCAAGTCGGCTAGAATTCCGGACCGCGATCGCTAACTCGCGGGACCCTAAATGGCCCGCGGACCAGCCGGCGGGACCTCGGTGAAGACCCATCCGCCTCGCGGTGGTCCCTGGCCGGCTAGAATTCCGGACCGCGATCGGTAATTCGCGGGACCCTAAATGGCCCGCGGACCAGCCGGCGGGACCTCGGTGACCACCCATCCGCCTCGCGGTGGTCCCCGGCCGGCTAGAATTCCGGACCGCGATCGGTAACTCGCGGGACCCTAAATGGCCCGCGGACCAGCCGGCGGGACCTCGGTGACCACCCATCCGCCTCGCGGTGGTCCCCGGCCGGCTAGAATTCCGGACCGCGATCGCTAACTCGCGGGACCCTAAATGGCCCGCGGACCAGCCGGCGGGACCTCGGTGAGCACCCATCCGCCTCGCGGTGGTCCCCGGCCGGCTAGAATTCCGGACCGCGATCGCTAACTCGCGGGACCCTAAATGGCCCGCGGACCAGCCGGCGGGACCCACTTGACTTCCTATCCGCCTTCGCTGGTTCCCAAGTCGGCTAGAATTCCGGACCGCGATCGGTAATACGCGGGACCCTAAATGGCCCGCGGACCAGCCGGCGGGACCTCGGTGACCACCCATCCGCCTTCGCTGGTTCCCAAGTCGGCTAGAATTCCGGACCGCGATCGCTAACTCGCGGGACCGCAATTGGCCCGCGGACCAGCCGGCGGGACCCACTCCACTTCCTATCCGCCTTCGCTGGTTCCCAAGTCGGCTAGAATTCCGGACCGCGATCGCTAACTCGCGGGACCGCAATTGGCCCGCGGACCAGCCGGCGGGACCCACTCCACTTCCAATCCGCCTTCGCTGGTTCCCAAGTCGGCTAGAATTCCGGACCGCGATCGCTAACTCGCGGGACCGCAATTGGCCCGCGGACCAGCCGGCGGGACCCACTCCACTTCCTATCCGCCTTCGCTGGTTCCCAAGTCGGCCACAAATTACGATTATTCGGCCTCTCGCTCTGGAAGTGCCATCGGCACTTGCTCGGAAAAGTGTCCGCCTCTTCTGGTTCCCTAGGTCGGCCGCCAAATGCGAAAAATCGGCCTCTACCCCGTTTGGGTACCAGGGGTAGGGTGCAGTACCAACTTTGGTCTTCAGGTGCGCCAGAGCGCGATGGTTGGTCCCACTAGTCAGCGTACTCATCGACGGTTTACTCCCCTTTCGCAAAATATAGTGGGCACGTATGTGCAGGACTGTTTATTTTTATTTTGAAAAATTTTCTAAGTGCCAGCGGACGCTGGCACACGACGTGTCCGAGCCACGATGGTGCCCAGGCCGGACAGCGACGGCGAAAAAGCCGCTTCTGGAAGTTTCGAATATGCCAACGGCAAAAGCGGCGTGATGTGTCCGCCTCGGCTGGTTCTCCGGTCGGCCAGAAAAAGTGAAAATTCGGCCTCTCGCTCTGGAGGTCCGACGAACTTTGGCGAATATTTTCTAAGTGCCAACGGGTGTTACACCGTAATGTGTCCGACGCGGCTGGTTCCTCCGGTCGGCCAGAAAAAGTGAAAATTCGGCCTCTTCGCCTGGAAGTCCGGCCGACTTGGGCGAATATTTTCTAAGTGCCAACGGGTGTTGCGCCGAAATGTGTCCGACTCGGCTGGTTCCCCGAGTCGGCCCGAACGAGCGAAAATTCGGCCTCTTCGCCTGGAAGTCCGACGAACTTTGGCGAATATTTTCTAAGTGCCAACGGGTGTTCGGCCGTAATGTGTCCGACTCGGCTGGTTCCCCGAGTCGGCCCGAACGAGCGAAAATTCGGCCTCTTCGCCTGGAGGTCCAACGAACTTTGGCGAATATTTTCTAAGTGCCAACGGGTGTTGCGCCGAAATGTGTCCGACTCGGCTGGTTCCCCGAGTCGGCCCGAACGAGCGAAAATTCGGCCTCTTCGCCTGGAAGTCCGACGAACTTTGGCGAATATTTTCTAAGTGCCAACGGGTGTTCGGCCGTAATGTGTCCGACTCGGCTGGTTCCCCGAGTCGGCCCGAACGAGCGAAAATTCGGCCTCTTCGCCTGGAGGTCCAACGAACTTTGGCGAATATTTTCTAAGTGCCAACGGGTGTTACGCCGAAATGTGTCCGACTCGGCTGGTTCCCCGAGTCGGCCCGAACGAGCGAAAATTCAGCCTCTTCGCCTGGAAGTCCGGCCGACTTTGGCGAATATTTTCTAAGTGCCAACGGGTGTTCGGCCGTAATGTGTCCGACTCGGCTGGTTCCCCGAGTCGGCCCGAACGAGCGAAAATTCAGCCTCTTCGCCTGGAAGTCCTGCCAACTTGAGCGAATATTTTCTAAGTGCCAACGGGTGTTCGGCCGTAACGTGTCCGACTCGGCTGGTTCCCCGAGTCGGCCCGACCGAGTGAAAATTCGGCCTCTTGCTCTGGAAGTCCTGCCAACTTGAGCGAATATTTTCTAAGTGCCATCGGGTCTTGCCCGGAAAAGTGTCCGACTCGGCTGGTTCCCCGAGTCGGCCCGAACGAGCGAAAATTCGGCCTCTTGCTCTGGAAGTCCTGCCAACTTGAGCGAATATTTTCTAAGTGCCATCGGGTCTTGCCCGGAAAAGTGTCCGACTCGGCTGGTTCCCCGAGTCGGCCCGAACGAGCGAAAATTCGGCCTCTCGCTCTGGAAGTCCTGCCAACTTGAGCGAATATTTTCTAAGTGCCATCGGGTCTTGCCCGGAAAAGTGTCCGACTCGGCTGGTTCCCCGAGTCGGCCCGAACGAGCGAAAATTCGGCCTCTTCGCCTGGAGGTCCAACGAACTTTGGCGAATATTTTCTAAGTGCCAACGGGTGTTACGCCGAAATGTGTCCGACTCGGCTGGTTCCCCGAGTCGGCCCGAACGAGCGAAAATTCAGCCTCTTCGCCTGGAAGTCCGGCCGACTTTGGCGAATATTTTCTAAGTGCCAACGGGTGTTCGGCCGTAATGTGTCCGACTCGGCTGGTTCCCCGAGTCGGCCCGAACGAGCGAAAATTCAGCCTCTTCGCCTGGAAGTCCTGCCAACTTGAGCGAATATTTTCTAAGTGCCAACGGGTGTTCGGCCGTAACGTGTCCGACTCGGCTGGTTCCCCGAGTCGGCCCGACCGAGTGAAAATTCGGCCTCTTGCTCTGGAAGTCCTGCCAACTTGAGCGAATATTTTCTAAGTGCCATCGGGTCTTGCCCGGAAAAGTGTCCGACTCGGCTGGTTCCCCGAGTCGGCCCGAACGAGCGAAAATTCGGCCTCTTGCTCTGGAAGTCCTGCCAACTTGAGCGAATATTTTCTAAGTGCCATCGGGTCTTGCCCGGAAAAGTGTCCGACTCGGCTGGTTCCCCGAGTCGGCCCGAACGAGCGAAAATTCGGCCTCTCGCTCTGGAAGTCCTGCCAACTTGAGCGAATATTTTCTAAGTGCCATCGGGTCTTGCCCGGAAAAGTGTCCGACTCGGCTGGTTCCCCGAGTCGGCCCGAACGAGCGAAAATTCGGCCTCTTCGCCTGGAGGTCCAACGAACTTTGGCGAATATTTTCTAAGTGCCAACGGGTGTTACGCCGAAATGTGTCCGACTCGGCTGGTTCCCCGAGTCGGCCCGAACGAGCGAAAATTCAGCCTCTTCGCCTGGAAGTCCGGCCGACTTTGGCGAATATTTTCTAAGTGCCAACGGGTGTTCGGCCGTAATGTGTCCGACTCGGCTGGTTCCCCGAGTCGGCCCGAACGAGCGAAAATTCAGCCTCTTCGCCTGGAAGTCCTGCCAACTTGAGCGAATATTTTCTAAGTGCCAACGGGTGTTCGGCCGTAACGTGTCCGACTCGGCTGGTTCCCCGAGTCGGCCCGACCGAGTGAAAATTCGGCCTCTTGCTCTGGAAGTCCTGCCAACTTGAGCGAATATTTTCTAAGTGCCATCGGGTCTTGCCCGGAAAAGTGTCCGACTCGGCTGGTTCCCCGAGTCGGCCCGAACGAGCGAAAATTCGGCCTCTTGCTCTGGAAGTCCTGCCAACTTGAGCGAATATTTTCTAAGTGCCATCGGGTCTTGCCCGGAAAAGTGTCCGACTCGGCTGGTTCCCCGAGTCGGCCCGAACGAGCGAAAATTCGGCCTCTCGCTCTGGAAGTCCTGCCAACTTGAGCGAATATTTTCTAAGTGCCATCGGGTCTTGCCCGGAAAAGTGTCCGACTCGGCTGGTTCCCCGAGTCGGCCCGAACGAGCGAAAATTCGGCCTCTTGCTCTGGAAGTCCTGCCAACTTGAGCGAAAATTTTCTAAGTGCCATCGGGTCTTGCCCGGAAAAGTGTCCGACTCGGCTGGTTCCCTAGTTCGGCCACATAATGTGAAAATTCGGCCTCTTGCTCTGGAAGTCCTGCCAACTTGAGCGAAAATTTTCTAAGTGCCATCGGGTCTTGCCCGGAAAAGTGTCCGACTCGGCTGGTTCCCCGGTTCGGCCACATAATGTGAAAATTCGGCCTCTTGCTCTGGAAGTCCTGCCAACTTGAGCGAATATTTTCTAAGTGCCATCGGGTCTTGCCCGGAAAAGTGTCCGACTCGGCTGGTTCCCCGAGTCGACCAGAAAAAGTGAAAATTCGGCCTCTTCGCCTGGAAGTCCTGCCAACTTGAGCGAATATTTTCTAAGTGCCATCGGGTCTTGCCCGGAAAAGTGTCCGACTCGGCTGGTTCCCCGAGTCGACCAGAAAAAGTGAAAATTCGGCCTCTTCGCCTGGAAGTCCTGCCAACTTGAGCGAATATTTTCTAAGTGCCATCGGGTCTTGCCCGGAAAAGCGTCCGACTCGGCTGGTTCCCCGAGTCGGCCAGAAAAAGTGAAAATTCGGCCTCTTGCTCTGGAAGTCCTGCCAACTTGAGCGAATATTTTCTAAGTGCCATCGGGTCTCTCCCGGAAAAGTGTCCGACTCGTCCGGTTCCCTAGTTCGGCCACATAATGTGAAAATTCGGCCTCTTGCTCTGGAAGTCCTGCCAACTTGAGCGAATATTTTCTAAGTGCCATCGGGTCTCTCCCGGAAAAGTGTCCGCCTCGTCCGGTTCCCTAGTTCGGCCACGGAATGTGAAAATTCGGCCTCTCTGAGGTACCAGGGGTACGCATTTAGGTACCAGGGGTAGTCGCTGAGGTACCAGGGGTATGCATTTAGGTACCAGGGGAGACCACTACGGTCTGTTGGTCCCCCTAGTTAGTGTACTCATCGGTTTACTCCCCTTTCGCAAAATATAGTCGGCACGTATGTGCAGGACTGTTTATTTTTATTTTGAAAAATGTTCTAAGTGCCAACGGAAGCTGGCACACGAACTGTCCGAGCCACGATGGTGCCCAGGCCGGACAGCGACGGCGAAAAAGCCGATGTGTGTTTGATGGAAGTTTCGAATATTTTCAAAGTGCCAACGGCACTTGCGGGGTGATGTGTCCGCCTCGTCTGGTTCCCCAGGTCGGCCAGAAAAAGCGAAAATTCGGCCTCTTCTCCTGGAAGTCCGGCCAAGTTTGGCGAATATTTTCAAAGTGCCAACGGCACTTGCGGGGTGATGTGTCCGCCTCGTCTGGTTCCCCAGGTCGGCCAGAAAAAGCGAAAATTCGGCCTCTTCTCCTGGAAGTCCGGCCAAGTTTGGCGAATATTTTCAAAGTGCCAACGGCACTTGCGGGGTGATGTGTCCGCCTCGTCTGGTTCCCCAGGTCGGCCAGAAAAAGCGAAAATTCGGCCTCTTCTCCTGGAAGTCCGGCCAAGTTTGGCGAATATTTTCAAAGTGCCAACGGCACTTGCGGGGTGATGTGTCCGCCTCGGCTGGTTCCCCATAACGGCCAGAACAAGTGAAAATTCGGCCTCTTCTCCTGGAAGTCTGGCCAAGTTTGGCGAATATTTTCTAAGTGCCAACGACTAAACCAGCCTAAAGTGTCCGCCTCGGCTGGTTCCCCATAACGGCCAGAACAAGTGAAAATTCAGCCTCTTCTCCTGGAAGTCTGGCCAAGTTTGGCGAATATTTTCTAAGTGCCAACGACTCAACCAGCCTAAAGTGTCCGCCTCGGCTGGTTCCCCATAACGGCCACCAAAAGTGAAAATTCGGCCTCTTCTCCTGGAAGTCAAGCCAAGTTTGGCAAATATTTTCTAAGTGCCAACGACTCAACCAGCCTAAAGTGTCCGCCTCGGCTGGTTCCCCAGGTCGGGTACCACAAGTGAAAATTCGGCCTCTTCTCCTGGAAGTCTGGCCAAGTTTGGCGAATATTTTCTAAGTGCCAACGACTCAACCAGCCTAAAGTGTCCGCCTCGGCTGGTTCCCCAGGTCGGGTACCACAAGTGAAAATTCGGCCTCTTCTCCTGGAAGTCTGGCCAAGTTTGGCGAATATTTTCTGAGTGCCAACGACTCAACCAGCCTAAAGTGTCCGCCTCGGCTGGTTCCCCATAACGGCCACCAAAAGTGAAAATTCGGCCTCTTCTCCTGGAAGTCAAGCCAAGTTTGGCAAATATTTTCTAAGTGCCAACGACTCAACCAGCGCAAAGTGTCCGCCTCGGCTGGTTCCCCATAACGGCCATGAAAAGTGAAAATTCGGCCTCTTCTCCTGGAAGTCAAGCCAAGTTTGGCAAATATTTTCTAAGTGCCAACGACTCAACCAGCGTAAAGTGTCCGCCTCGGCTGGTTCCCCAGGTCGGCCACCAAAAGTGAAAATTCGGCCTCTTCTCCTGGAAGTCTTGCCAAGTTTGGCGAATATTTTCTAAGTGCCAACGACTCAACCAGCGTAAAGTGTCCGCCTCGGCTGGTTCCCCAGGTCGGCCACCAAAAGTGAAAATTCGGCCTCTTCTCCTGGAAGTCAAGCCAAGTTTGGCAAATATTTTCTAAGTGCCAACGGCTCTTGAGCCGAAAAGTGTCCGCCTCGGCTGGTTCCCCATAACGGCCACCAAAAGTGAAAATTCGGCCTCTTCTCCTGGAAGTCAAGCCAAGTTTGGCAAATATTTTCTAAGTGCCAACGACTCAACCAGCGTAAAGTGTCCGCCTCGGCTGGTTCCCCAGGTCGGCCACCAAAAGTGAAAATTCGGCCTCTTCTCCTAGAAGTCAAGCCAAGTTTGGCAAATATTTTCTAAGTGCCAACGACTCAACCAGCGTAAAGTGTCCGCCTCGGCTGGTTCCCCATAACGGCCACCAAAAGTGAAAATTCGGCCTCTTCTCCTGGAAGTCAAGCCATGTTTGGCAAATATTTTCTAAGTGCCAACGGCTCTTGAGCCGAAAAGTGTCCGCCTCGGCTGGTTCCCCATAACGGCCACCAAAAGTGAAAATTCGGCCTCTTCTCCTGGAAGTCAAGCCAAGTTTGGCAAATATTTTCTAAGTGCCAACGACTCAACCAGCGTAAAGTGTCCGCCTCGGCTGGTTCCCCAGGTCGGCCACCAAAAGTGAAAATTCGGCCTCTTCTCCTGGAAGTCAAGCCAAGTTTGGCAAATATTTTCTAAGTGCATACGACTCAACAGCCGTAAAGTGTCCGCCTCGGCTGGTTCCCCAGGTCGGGTACCACAAGTGAAAATTCGGCCTCTTCTCCTGGAAGTCAAGCCAAGTTTGGCAAATATTTTCTAAGTGCCAACGACTCAACCAGCCTAAAGTGTCCGCCTCGGCTGGTTCCCCAGGTCGGCCACCAAAAGTGAAAATTCGGCCTCTTCTCCTGGAAGTCAAGCCACGTTTGGCAAATATTTTCTAAGTGCCAACGACTCAACCAGCGTAAAGTGTCCGCCTCGGCTGGTTCCCCATAACGGCCATGAAAAGTGAAAATTCGGCCTCTTCTCCTGGAAGTCAAGCCAAGTTTGGCAAATATTTTCTAAGTGCCAACGACTCAACCAGCGTAAAGTGTCCGCCTCGGCTGGTTCCCCAGGTCGGCCACCAAAAGTGAAAATTCGGCCTCTTCTCCTGGAAGTCAAGCCAAGTTTGGCAAATATTTTCTAAGTGCCAACGACTCAACCAGCGTAAAGTGTCCGCCTCGGCTGGTTCCCCAGGTCGGCCACCAAAAGTGAAAATTCGGCCTCTTCTCCTGGAAGTCAAGCCAAGTTTGGCAAATATTTTCTAAGTGCCAACGACTCAACCAGCCTAAAGTGTCCGCCTCGGCTGGTTCCCCATAACGGCCATGACAAGTGAAAATTCGGCCTCTTCTCCTGGAAGTCAAGCCAAGTTTGGCAAATATTTTCTAAGTGCCAACGGCTCTTGAGCCGAAAAGTGTCCGCCTCGGCTGGTTCCCCAGGTCGGCCACCAAAAGTGAAAATTCGGCCTCTTCTCCTGGAAGTCAAGCCAAGTTAGGCAAATATTTTCTAAGTGCCAACGACTCAACAGCCGTAAAGCGTCCGCCTCGGCTGGTTCCCCATAACGGCCACCAAAAGTGAAAATTCGGCCTCTTCTCCTGGAAGTCAAGCCAAGTTTGGCAAATATTTTCTAAGTGCCAACGACTCAACCAGCGTAAAGTGTCCGCCTCGGCTGGTTCCCCAGGTCGGCCACCAAAAGTGAAAATTCGGCCTCTTCTCCTGGAAGTCTTGCCAAGTTTGGCGAATATTTTCTAAGTGCCAACGACTCAACCAGCGTAAAGTGTCCGCCTCGGCTGGTTCCCCAGGTCGGCCACCAAAAGTGAAAATTCGGCCTCTTCTCCTGGAAGTCAAGCCAAGTTTGGCAAATATTTTCTAAGTGCCAACGACTCAACCAGCGTAAAGTGTCCGCCTCGGCTGGTTCCCCAGGTCGGTCACCAAAAGTGAAAATTCGGCCTCTTCTCCTGGAAGTCAAGCCAAGTTTGGCAGATATTTTCTAAGTGCCAACGACTCAACCAGCGTAAAGTGTCCGCCTCGGCTGGTTCCCCAGGTCGGCCACCAAAAGTGAAAATTCGGCCTCTTCTCCTGGAAGTCAAGCCAAGTTTGGCAAATATTTTCTAAGTGCCAACGACTCAACCAGCGTAAAGTGTCCGCCTCGGCTGGTTCCCCATAACGGCCACCAAAAGTGAAAATTCGGCCTCTTCTCCTGGAAGTCAAGCCATGTTTGGCAAATATTTTCTAAGTGCCAACGGCTCTTGAGCCGAAAAGTGTCCGCCTCGGCTGGTTCCCCATAACGGCCACCAAAAGTGAAAATTCGGCCTCTTCTCCTGGAAGTCAAGCCAAGTTTGGCAAATATTTTCTAAGTGCCAACGGCTCTTGAGCCGAAAAGTGTCCGCCTCGGCTGGTTCCCCAGGTCGGCCACCAAAAGTGAAAATTCGGCCTCTTCTCCTGGAAGTCAAGCCAAGTTTGGCAAATATTTTCTAAGTGCCAACGGCTCTTGAGCCGAAAAGTGTCCGCCTCGGCTGGTTCCCGCGGTCGGCCTTCAAAAGCGAAAATTCGGCCTCTTCCCCTGGTAGCCCTGCCAACTTGTGCGAATTTTTTCTAAGTGCCAACGGCTCTTGAGCCGAAAAGTGTCCGCCTCGGCTGGTTCCCTCGGTCGGCCCCAAAAAGCGAAAATTCGGCCTCTCCCTCTTTAGGTACCAGGGGCTGGGGTACCAGGGGGAGGGTGCAGTACCAACTTTGGTCTTCAGGTGCGCCAGAGTACGCTAAATGGTCCCCCTAGTCAGCGTACTCATCAACGATTTACCCCCCTTTCGCAAAATATAGTCAGAACGAGCATGGGGGGCGCATAATTTACCCCACAAAATGAAAGGGCCCGGTGCCGAGCGCTTGGTCATGGCCGCCAGCAGCGCCCCTTGCTCGGTGGGAACACAACACGCAGGGTTGCACAGCACCCTGGAAGGCACAAAGAGAGTGAAAAATTTTCTAAGTGTCACTCTTGACGAAAAATGTCTAAGTGCCTCTCTTGACGAAAAATTTCTAAGTGCCACGCTTGACGAAAAATGTCTAAGTGCCACAGCGCTCGAAAATTTCCTAAGTGCGAGCACGGCTGTGAAATATTCAAAGTACAAGGAACGCTGGCAGAATCTCTCGACGGCCGTCTGCTCCCGGCGGCCGCCGTGAAGTCTCCCCTCCCGGGGACGGCTGTCTGCTCCCGGCAGCCGTCCTTAACCCCCTCCCCACACGTTGGACGAACACCAGCCGAGGGCGAAAGGCTCGCGGTGTGGAAGGATCGTGGCCACGGCTAATCTAGCGATGCCCGCGTTGGACGGTCACACCGCACGACAGAGCGGGGCCTGCATCCGGCGCGAGGCGGCCTTCAGGCACGTGGCTCGAGACGACCTCACCCGCCCTAGCCCGGAGCGGAAAGACTTTGAAATTTTCAAAGTCCAAGGAACACTGGCAGAATGGGAGGACCGGCCGCCTCCTTAAACACAGGCCGGAGAGATGGAGCGGGATCAGCGGCCCGCGCGTTGAGCGAACACCGGCCGAGGGCGAAAGGCTCGCGGTGTGGAAGGATCGTGGCCACGGCTAATCTAGCGATGCCCGCGTTGGACGGTCACACCGCACGACAGAGCGGGGCCTGCATCCGGCGCGAGGCGGCCTTCAGGCACGTGGTTCGAGACGACCTCACCCGCCCTAGCCCGGAGCGGAAAGACTTTGAAATAGTCAAAGTCCAAGGAACACTGGCAGAATCTCTCGACGGCCGTCTGCTCCCGGCGGCCGCCGTGAAGTCTCCCCTCCCGGGGACGGCTGTCTGCTCCCGGCAGCCGTCCATAACCCCCTCCCCACACGTTGGTTGAACATCAGCCGAGGGCGAAAGGCTCGCGGTGTGGAAGGATCGTGGCCACGGCTAATCTAGCGATGCCCGCGTTGGACGGTCACACCGCACGACAGAGCGGGGCCTGCATCCGGCGCGAGGCGGCCTTCAGGCACGTGGTTCGAGACGACCTCACCCGCCCTAGCCCGGAGCGGAAAGACTTTTCAAAGTCCAAGGAACACTGGCAGAATGGGAGGACCGGCCGCCTCCTTAAACACAGGCCGGAGCGACCGAGCGGGATCAGCGGCCCGCGCGGAGGGTCTTTAAAATGTACAAAGTCCTAGGAACAATGGCAGAATCGCTCGACGGCCGTCTGCTCCCGGCGGCCGCAGTGGAAGGACTGTACACCCCACCCGGGGACGGCTGTCTGCTCCCGGCAGCCGTCCTTCCCCCCCTCCCCACACGTTGGCCGAACATCAGCCGAGGGCGAAAGGCTCGCGGTGTGGAAGGATCGTGGCCACGGCTAATCTAGCGATGCCCGCGTTGGACGGTCACACCGCACGACAGAGCGGGGCCTGCATCCGGCGCGAGGCGGCCTTCAGGCACGTGGTTCGAGACGACCTCACCCGCCCTAGCCCGGAGCGGAAAGACTTTGAAATATTCAAAGTCCAAGGAACACTGGCAGAATGGGAGGACCGGCCGCCTCCTTAAACACAGGCCGGAGCGACCGAGCGGGATCAGCGGCCCGCGCGGAGGGTCTTTAAAATGTACAAAGTCCTAGGAACAATGGCAGAATCGCTCGACGGCCGTCTGCTCCCGGCGGCCGCGGTGAAGGGACTGTACACCCCACCCGGGGACGGCTGTCTGCTCCCGGCAGCCGTCCATAACCCCCTCCCCACACGTTGGCCGAACATCAGCCGAGGGCGAAAGGCTCGCGGTGTGGAAGGATCGTGGCCACGGCTAATCTAGCGATGCCCGCGTTGGACGGTCACACCGCACGACAGAGCGGGGCCTGCATCCGGCGCGAGGCGGCCTTCAGGCACGTGGTTCGAGACGACCTCACCCGCCCTAGCCCGGAGCGGAAAGACTTTGAAATTTTCAAAGTCCAAGGAACACTGGCAGAATGGGAGGACCGGCCGCCTCCTTAAACACAGGCCGGGCGAAAAATATGCGAATGTTGGGTCTCATCCAAGAAAGGGAGTTACCGGCCGCCTCCTTAAACACAGGCCGGGCGAAAAATATGCGAATGGTCCATCCAAGGAAGGAGGAGCGGCCGCCTCCTTAAACACAGGCCGGAGAGATGGAGCGGGATCAGCGGCCCGCGAACTGAGCGACCACCGGCCGAGGGCGAAAGGCTCGCGGTGTGGAAGGATCGTGGCCACGGCTAATCTAGCGATGCCCGCGTTGGACGGTCACACCGCACGACAGAGCGGGGCCTGCATCCGGCGCGAGGCGGCCTTCAGGCACGTGGTTCGAGACGACTTCACCCGCCCTAGCCCGGAGCTGAAACGCTGCGAATGTTAACATCCAAGGATGGAGGCAACGGCCGTCTCCTTAAGCTGAGGCCGGAGGAAAGTCTGCGGATTCGGGGCATCCAAGGCAGATGGAGGTGCCGGCCGCCTCGGTAAACAGAGGCCGGACCGACCGACATGCGACCATGACCCGCCTTGGTAGGGCCCCCACCGGCCCCGGCTAGCGCCGGCGTTGGGTGGACGGT
Source organism: Syngnathus floridae (assembly GCF_059516105.1). Lineage (NCBI taxonomy): Eukaryota > Metazoa > Chordata > Actinopteri > Syngnathiformes > Syngnathidae > Syngnathus > Syngnathus floridae. The sequence continues at coordinate 1,114,758 of NW_028284054.1, forward strand.
TCCTCCCCACTTGCGGGTCGCCCTCTAGCGCTACGGCCGCCGCGCGAGCGCGCGCTCCGACGCCGCCCCCGCAGGCCTAGCGCGAGCCGTACGGCAGCGAGACCGAGACGCCCCGATTCCACGCACGCACCTAGCGGCCATCAACGGAGGCCGAGCGCGCGATCCGACTCGCGGCACGCCACGTGGGCGTCCGCCGGCCGCGCCGGTCTACCGCGAAAGATGTTTCTCAAACCCTCGCCTAAC
>NW_028284054.1:1125000-1127500 GCF_059516105.1 Syngnathus floridae
TCATTCTATTCAGTGTCATGTTCCGAAATGTCGGAATGTGGGCGGGGTGGGTGACGTCCAAGGGGTCGCTTGCGACCACTGTGGGCGCCGTTTTCGGACGGCTGTTGGAGTGTCTCAGCATATGCGGCACGCCCATGCGGAGGTGTGGTTTGGGGCCTCGATGGTCCGGAGCCATGACAGGAGAGTCAGGATGGGTGAAGATGTGTGGAGTGAAGTGGAGGTCAAGAACCTCAAGAAACTCATGAAGAAGTATGGAAGTCATGGATGGAAATACGCTGTTGCGGCCCGGGTGTTGAATACGGGCAAGACCAAGGAACAGGTGAAGAGGAAGTGGAGTTCCCTGTGCGGCGGTACGGCAGGCAGTGTGTCAGGTGTGCGTCGGCGCGCCCCGGTTTCCAGGGCGTTGCCCCAGAAATGGACCTTGCCCTCGTCGCTTCCGGACTTGGTGGAGAATAGGGTCCTGGAGGTACTGCAGTCGGGGGTTGAGGAGCATCGGGCCACTGCCGGCTTAGTTAGGGAAGCAGGTCAGGAGCCTGAACTGATCGAGTCTTCTGCTTCTGATCTCATGAGGGCTCTGGGTGGCATGGTAGTGTGGCCAGCAACGTCGACGGGGTCTCGACGTCGAGGCCAGGCTTTGAAAGGTTGGGCGAGGCGCCTCGCTCAGAAGAAGACTGTGTTTTATCATCAGCAACACGGCTATTCCGAGGCGAGAAAGGGGCTGGCACGGCGGATCTTAGATGGTCTGACGCCCCTAAGGTGTGAGTTGCCGATTGAGCTGGTGTATGAGCACTTCAAGGAGAAGTGGGAGACGGTTAAGCCGTTCCATGGACTGCCTGGCTTCGCGGTGAGACTAACCGCCGATAATGAACCATTCTATCACCCAATCCTGGGGCCCGAAGTGGTGTCAAACCTAGCTAAGTTGGGCATTCGATCAGCGCCGGGCCCAGATGGGATCAGGAAGCGGGCTCTTCTTGACTGGGACCCGGATGGACTGAAGCTGGCGAGGCTGTTTACGACATGGATGGTGCGTGGAGTTGTTCCCCAGGTCTTCAAGGAGTGCAAGACCCGGTTGCTACCCAAATCGGCTGACCCTGACGAGCTGGGTACTGTATCAGGCTGGAGGCCTGTGACTATAGGGTCAGTCGTATTGAGGTTGTTTGGGCGGATAATAGCGATGAGGTTGACTCGAGCCTGTCCTGTTAGCCCCCGGCAGCGTGGTTTCGTCGCCGGCGCGAGTGGTTGCGCGGAAAACCTCTTGATCCTTCACCGGATCATGGGGCACTCGAGGTCGGCTGGCGTACCACTGGCAGTCGTGTTCATTGACTTTGCGAAGGCCTTCGACTCGGTTTCTCATGATCATGTCCTATATGTATTGGGAAACTTGGGCGTGGACAGACGTGTTATAGAGTTAATCCGCAACTCTTATGTAGGCTGCTCGACCAGAGTGGGCTGCGGAGACGCCTACTCCGAGCCCATCGCCCTGAAGGTTGGTGTGAAGCAAGGCGACCCAATGTCCCCACTGCTCTTCAACCTTGCTATGGACCCTCTCATCCATAGCCTCGAACGCAAAGGGGGCCACTACGTTTGGGGCGACCGCCGAATCGCCACACTGGCATTTGCCGACGATCTAGTCCTGTTGAGTGGCTCGGAGGAGGGAATGAGACGGAATTTGGGGATCCTGGAGGATTTTTGCCGGCTTTCGGGACTGGCTGTCCAGCCTCGGAAGTGCCACGGTATCTGGATGGGTTCAAAGGGTGACAATGATGTAGCTTGGACGCTATGTGGGCAGCAGTTACACATAGTCAGTTCGAGTGAATCTGTTCGTTACCTGGGAGCTGATATAGTGCCGTGGCAGGGAATTGTCTCTCAGGGTCTGGAGGAACAGGTGTGCACGTGGCTTGGGAGGATCTCGAAGGCGGCACTGAAGCCGTCACAGAAAGTCATGCTGTGCAACTCATTCTTACTCCCGAGAGTGGCTTTCAGGGCCGACGTAGGTATGGTGTCGGTGACCAAGCTCAAGTGGCTCGACGGGACAGTGCGGATGGCTGTGAAAAGGTGGTTGCGCCTCGACCCGTCCACGGCGGGGGGGATCATCTACTCACGCGCTCGCGATGGCGGGCTGGGCCTCCAAAAGCTATCCGTTACTGTTCCCAGAACACAGGTTAGGCGTACCTGGAAACTCTGTTGGTCAAAGGATTGGTGGTTGAGGTCCCTGGCTATTGAGGCAGTGCAAAAACCTGCCTGGTTGAAATTGTGGACCACTGCGGGCGGAGATCCGGGCGGTGTGCCAAAACTTGGCACAGGGGGCGCCGTCCCGGCTGTTGTTGCGAGCATGCCGGTTCTCCCGGACTGGCGGCATGCCGAAAATCTGGCTTGGAGCGACTTGCGTGTCCAGGGTGTGGGCGTGGACCAGTTCCGTAACGATACTATCAGTAACACGTGGCTCGCGGATCCTCTGGCTGTGAGGTTTCGTCAGAGACACTATCTGGTAGCACTCGCA
>NW_028284054.1:1132500-1152500 GCF_059516105.1 Syngnathus floridae
ACCAGCCGGCGGGGCTCCCTAGAAAGCTTATCCGCCTTCGCTGGTTCCCTGGTCGGCCACGAGTAGCGGGAATTCGGCCTCTTCGCCCGGAGCGCGGCTCAACTTTTGCGAAAATGCACTAAGTGCCAAAGCCCATTCATTTACAACGGCGTGTCCGCCAGAGGGCGCATTTCCCGCCGCGGACCAGCCGGCGGGACCCGCTCGACTTCCTATCCGCCTTCGCTGGTTCCCAAGTCGGCCAGAATTCCGGGCCGCGACCGGTAACTCGCGGGACCATAATTGGCCCGCGGACCAGCCGGCGGGGCTCTCTTGAGAGCTTACCCGCCTTCGCTGGTTCCCTGGTCGGCCACGAGTGGCGAGAATTCGGCCTCTTCGCCCGGAGCGCGGTTCAACTTTTGCGAAAATGCACTAAGTGCCAAAGCCCATTCATTTACAACGGCGTGTCCGCCAGAGGGCGCATTTCCCGCCGCGGACCGGCCGGCGGGGCTCGTCGGAGAGCGTGTCCGCCTCTCGGTGGTTCCTGCCGGGCGTGGGTCGGCGTCCGCTGTCGGTAGGTGACGGGACCCCGTTCGGCCCGCGGACCAGCCGGCGGGGCTCCATAGAAAGCTTACCCGCCTTCGCTGGTTCCCCGGTCGGCCGCGAGTGGCGAGAATTCGGCCTCTTCACCTGGAGCGCGGAGCGACTTTTGCCAAATTTTTTCTAAGTGCCAAGGGCTCTCGCGCCGCGATGCGTCCGCCTCTGCTGGTTCCCCGGTCGGCCGCGAGTGGCGAGAATTCGGCCTCTTCACCTGGAGCCCGGAGCGACTTTTGCCAATTTTTTTCTAAGTGCCAAGGGCTCTCGCGCCGCGATGCGTCCGCCTCTGCTGGTTCCCCGGTCGGCCGCGAGTGGCGAGAATTCGGCCTCTTCACCCGGAGCCCGGGCCGACTCCCGCCGACATGATCACATCATGATCCAATAGCGAGTGTCGTATAACTGTAACATGATGTACAAAATAAATATATAAATATTAACATCACCTATAAACATTAAATATATAAATATTAACATCACCTATAAACATTAAACATATAAATATTAACATCACCTATAAACATTATGAATACCATGTTTATAACCGAATGCTCATTTTGTATTATTTGGCTGTAAATGCGAGCATAAGTTGTATATATCATGTATTTATCCACGAACCGTTAAAGAGATGTCAAGTCAGGCTACCTTAAGAGAGTCATAGTTACTCCCGCCGTTTACCCGCCTCTGTGCGAGAGGCGGTGTAATTTCTCTCCGTGTCCGCTGGAGGGAGGCATTTCCCCGTTACAAGCTCCGGGAAGATCACCCGGACGCGGAGAACGCTTAGCCGGGGTGCTGGGAGCCTCGTTCGGCTTAGAAAGTGAGGTGGAAAGCACTCGGGGAACCGGCTGGAGGTGCGGTGGAAGCTCGGCGGGCCGCGTAAAACGCTTAGCCGGGGCTCTGGAAGCCTCGTTCGGCTTAAACAGTGAGGAGGAAAGCACCCGGGGAACCGGCTGGAGGTGCTGTGGAAGCTCAGCGGGCTGCGTAAAACGCTTAGCCGGGGCTCTGGAAGCCTCTTCGGGCGTCAAGAGTGAGGAGGAATGCAACATGAGAACCGGCTGGAGGTGCGGTGGAAGCTCGGCGGGCCGCGTAAAACGCTTAGCCGGGGCTCTGGAAGCCTCGTTCGGCTTAAACAGTGAGGATGGGAGCACCCGGAGAACCGGCTGGAGGTGCTGTGGAAGTTCAGCGGGCCGCGTAAAACGCTTAGCCGGGGCTCTGGAAGCCTCGTTCGGCTTCGAAAGTGAGGAGGAATGCACCCGGGGAACCGGCTGGAGGTGCTCTGGAAGCTCAGCGTGCCGCGTAAAACGTTTAGCCGGGGCTCTGGAAGCCTCGTTCGGCTTAGAAAGTTAGGAGGAATGCACCCGGGGAACCGGCTGGAGGTGCTCTGGAAGCTCAGCGGGCCGCGTAAAACGCTTAGCCGGGGCTCTGGAAGCCTCGTTCGGCTTAGAAAGTGAGGAGGAATGCATCATGAGAACCGGCTGGAGGTGCTCTGGAAGTCCAGCGGGCCGCGTAAAACGCTTAGCCGAGGCTCTGGAAGCCTCGTTCGGCTTAAAGAGTGAGGAGTGAAGCACCCGGAGAACCGGCTGGAAGTGCTCTGGAAGCTCAGCGGGCCGCGTAAAACGCTTAGCCGGGGTGCTGGAAGTCTCCTCGGGCGTCAAGAGTGAGGAGGAAAGCACCCGTGGAACCGGCTGGAGGTGCTGTGGAAGCTCAGCGGGCCGCGTAAAACGTTTAGCCGGGGCTCTGGAAGCCTCGTTCGGCTTAGAAAGTGAGGAGGAAAGCAGCCGGGGAACCGGCTGGAGGTGCTCTGGAAGTTCAGCGGACCGCGTAAAACGTTTAGCCGGGGCTCTGGAAGCCTCCTCGGGCGTCAAGAGTTAGGAGGAAAGCATTGTGAGGGCCGGCTGGGGGTGCTCTGGCAGTCCAGCGGGCCGCGTAAAACGCTTAGCCGGGGCTCTGGAAGCCTCGTTCGGCTTAAAGAGTGAGGAGGAAAGTACTGGGGGAACCGGCTGGAGGTGCTGTGGAAGCTCAGTGGGCTGCGTAAAACGCTTAGCCGAGGCTCTGGAAGCCTCCTCGGGCGTCAAGAGTTAGGAGGAAAGCCTCATGAGAACCGGCTGGAGGTGCTGTGGAAGCTCGGCGGGCCGCGTAAAACGCTTAGCCGGGGTGCTGGAAGCCTCCTCGGGCGTCAAGAGTTAGGAGGAAAGCATCATAAGAACCGGCTGGGGGTGCTGTGGAAGTCCAGCGGGCCGCGTAAAACGCTTAGCCGAGGCTCTGGAAGCCTCGTTCGGCTTAAAGAGTGAGGAGGAATGCATCATGAGAACCGGCTGGAGGTGCTGTGGAAGCTCAGCGGGCCGCGTAAAACGCTTAGCCGAGGCTCTGGAAGCCTCCTCGGGCTTCAAGAGTGAGGAGGAAAGCACCCGTGGAACCGGCTGGAGGTGCTCTGGAAGCTCAGCGGGCCGCGTAAAACGCTTAGCCGGGGCGCTGGAAGCCTCCTCGGGCGTCAAGAGTGAGGAGGAAATCATCATAAGAACCGGCTGGAGGTGCTGTGGAAGTCCAGCGGGCCGCGTAAAACACTTAGCCGAGGCTCTGGAAGCCTCCTCGGGCGTCAAGAGTTAGGAGGAAAGCCTCATGAGAACCGGCTGGAGGTGCTGTGGAGGCTCGGCGGGCCGCGTAAAACGCTTAACCGGGGCTCTGGAAGCCTCGTTCGGCTTACGAAGCGAGGAGGAACGCACCCGGAGAATGACATTTTGATATGATTTGACCCTAAATGGCCCGCGGACCAGCCGGCGGGACCTCGGTGAAGACCCATCCGCCTCGCGGTGGTCCCCGGCCGGCTAGAGTTCCGGACCGCGATCGGTACCTCGCGGGACCCTAAATGGCCCGCGGACCAGCCGGCGGGACCTCGGTGAAGACCCATCCGCCTCGCGGTGGTCCCTGGCCGGGTAGAATTCCGGACCGCGATCGGTAACTCGCGGGACCCTAAATGGCCCGCGGACCAGCCGGCGGGACCTCGGTGAGCACCCATCCGCCTCGCGGTGGTTCCCGGCCGGCTAGAATTCCGGACCGCGATCGCTAACTCGCGGGACCCTAAATGGCCCGCGGACCAGCCGGCGGGACCTCGGTGAAGACCCATCCGCCTCGCGGTGGTCCCCGGCCGGTTAGAATTCCGGACCGCGATCGCTAACTTGCGGGACCCTAAATGGCCCGCGGACCAGCCGGCGGGACCTCGGTGACCACCCATCCGCCTTCGCTGGTTCCCAAGTCGGCCAGAATTCCGGGCCGCGACCGGTAACTCGCGGGACCCTAAATGGCCCGCGGACCAGCCGGCGGGACTAGCTTGACTTCCTATCCGCCTTCGCTGGTTCCCAAGTCGGCCAGAATTCCGGGCCGCGGTCGCTAACTCGCGGGACCCTAAATGGCCCGCGGACCAGCCGGCGGGGCTCTCTTGAAAGCTTACCCGCCTTTGCTGGTTCCCTGGTCGGCCACGACTGGCGAGAATTCGGCCTCTTCGCCCGGAGCGCGGCTCAACTTCAGCGAAAATGCACTAAGTGCCAAAGCCCATTCATTTACAACGGCGTGTCCGCCAGAGGGCGCATTTCCCGCCGCTGACCAGCCGGCGGGGCTCTCTTGAGAGCTTGCCCGCCTTCGCTGGTTCCCTGGTCGGCCACGAGTGGCGAGAATTCGGACTCTTCACCCGGAGCCCGGAGCGACTTTTGCCAAATTTTTTCTAAGTGCCAAGGGCTCTCGCGCCGCGATCCGTCCGCCTCTGTTGGTTCCCCGGTCGGCCGCGAGTGGCGAGAATTCGGCCTCTTCACCCGGAGCCCGGGCCGACTTCCGCCGATATGATCACATCATGATCCTATAGCAAGTGTCGTACAACTATAACATGATGTACAAAATAAATATATAAATATTAACATGACCTATAAACATTAAATATATAAATATTAACATCACCTATAAACATTAAATATATAAATATTAACATCACCTATAAACATTATGAATACAATGTTTATAACCGAATGGTCACTTTGTATTATTTGGCTGTAAATGCGATCATATGTAGTATATATCATGTATTTATCCACGAACCGTTAAAAAGATGTCAAGTCGGGCTACCTTAAGAGAGTCATAGTTACTCCCGCCGTTTACCCGCCTCTGTGCGAGAGGCGGTGTAATTTCTCTCCGTGTCCGCTGGAGGGAGGTATTTCCCCGTTACGACCTCCGGGAAGATCAGCGGGACGCGGAGAACGCTTAGCCGGGGCTCTGGAAGCCTCCTCGGGCGTCAAGAGTGAGGAGGAAAGCATCGGGGGGACCGGCTGGAGGTGCTCTGGAAGCTCGGCGGGCCGCGTAAAACGCTTAGCCGGGGCTCTGGAAGCCTCGTTCGGCTTAAACAGTGAGGAGGAAAGCACTCGGGGAACCGGCTGGAGGTGCTGTGGAAGCTCGGCGGGTCGTGGAAAACGCTTAGCCGGGGTGCTGGAAGCCTCGTTCGGCTAAAAGAGTGAGGAGGAATGCATCATGAGAACCGGCTGGAGGTGCTCTGGAAGCTCAGCGGGCCGCGTAAAACGCTTAGCCGGGGTGCTGGAAGTCTCCTCGGGCGTCAAGAGTGAGGAGGGAAGCACCCGGAGAACCGGCTGGAGGTGCTGTGGAAGTCCAGCGGGCCGCGTAAAACGCTTAGCCGGGGCTCTGGAAGCCTCGTTCGGCTTAAACAGTGAGGATGGGAGCACCCGGAGAACCGGCTGGAGGTGCTGTGGAGGCTCGGCGGGCCGCGTAAAATGCTTAACCGGGGCTCTGGAAGCCTCGTTCGGCTGGGAGAGTGAGGAGGAAAGCACCATGAGGACCGTCTGGAGGTCTTCTGGAAGCACAGCGGGCCGTGTATGACGCTTAGCCGGGGTGCTGGAAGCCTGGGCCGCCTGGGAGAGTGAGGAGGAAAGTACCATGAGGACCGTCTGGAGGTCTTCTAGAAGCACAGCGGGCCGTGGAGAACGCTTAGCCGGGGTGCTGGAAGTCGAGTAAGGCTCAGCCATCTCGTCCAAGGTGCTTATAAAGTGCATGTCCGCTCGGCTGGAGGTATTTCCGGCCACCCGGCGCCTGTGCACGGCCTCTGGGTGGCTCCGGGCCGGCTAGAATTCCGGGCCGCGACCGCTAACTCGCGGGACCCTAAATGGCCCGCGGACCAGCCGGCGGGACGTCGGTGACCACCCATCCGCCTCGCGGTGGTCCCCGGCCGGGTAGAATTCCGGACCGCGATCGCTAACTCGCGGGACCGCAATTGGCCCGCGGACCAGCCGGCGGGACGTCGGTGACCACCCATCCGCCTCGCGGTGGTCCCCGGCCGGGTAGAATTCCGGACCGCGATCGCTAACTCGCGGGACCGCAATTGGCCCGCGGACCAGCCGGCGGGACCTCGGTGACCACCCATCCGCCTCGCGGTGGTCCCCGGCCGGCTAGAATTCCGGACCGCGATCGGTAATTCGCGGGACCCTAAATGGCCCGCGGACCAGCCGGCGGGACCTCGGTGAAGACCCATCCGCCTCGCGGTGGTCCCCGGCCGGCTAGAATTCCGGACCGCGATCGGTAACTCGCGGGACCCTAAATGGCCCGCGGACCAGCCGGCGGGACGTCGGTGACCACCCATCCGCCTCGCGGTGGTCCCCGGCCGGGTAGAATTCCGGACCGCGATCGGTAACTCGCGGGACCGCAATTGGCCCGCGGACCAGCCGGCGGGACGTCGGTGACCACCCATCCGCCTCGCGGTGGTCCCCGGCCGGGTAGAATTCCGGACCGCGATCGCTAACTCGCGGGACCGCAATTGGCCCGCGGACCAGCCGGCGGGACCTCGGTGACCACCCATCCGCCTCGCGGTGGTCCCCGGCCGGCTAGAATTCCGGACCGCGATCGGTAATTCGCGGGACCCTAAATGGCCCGCGGACCAGCCGGCGGGACCTCGGTGAAGACCCATCCGCCTCGCGGTGGTCCCTGGCCGGCGTGGATTCCGGACCGCGATCGGTAATTCGCGGGACCCTAAATGGCCCGCGGACCAGCCGGCGGGACCTCGGTGACCACCCATCCGCCTCGCGGTGGTCCCTTGCCGGCTAGAATTCCGGACCGCGATCGGTAATTTGCGGGACCCTAAATGGCCCGCGGACCATCCGGCGGGACCTCGGTGAAGACCCATCCGCCTCGCGGTGGTCCCTGGCCGGCTAGAATTCCGGACCGCGATCGGTACCTCGCGGGACCCTAAATGGCCCGCGGACCAGCCGGCGGGACCTCGGTGAAGACCCATCCGCCTCGCGGTGGTCCCCGGCCGGCTAGAATTCCGGACCGCGATCGGTAACTCGCGGGACCCTAAATGGCCCGCGGACCAGCCGGCGGGACCTCGGTGAAGACCCATCCGCCTCGCGGTGGTCCCCAGCCGGGTAGAATTCCGGACCGCGATCGGTACCTCGCGGGACCCTAAATGGCCCGCGGACCAGCCGGCGGGACCTCGGTGACCACCCATCCGCCTCGCGGTGGTCCCCGGCCGGGTAGAATTCCGGACCGCGATCGGTAACTCGCGGGACCCTAAATGGCCCGCGGACCAGCCGGCGGGACCTCGGTGAAGACCCATCCGCCTCGCGGTGGTCCCCAGCCGGGTAGAATTCCGGACCGCGATCGGTACCTCGCGGGACCCTAAATGGCCCGCGGACCAGCCGGCGGGACCTCGGTGACCACCCATCCGCCTCGCGGTGGTCCCCGGCCGGGTAGAATTCCGGACCGCGATCGGTAACTCGCGGGACCCTAAATGGCCCGCGGACCAGCCGGCGGGACCTCGGTGAAGACCCATCCGCCTCGCGGTGGTCCCTGGCCGGGTAGAATTCCGGACCGCGATCGGTACCTCGCGGGACCCTAAATGGCCCGCGGACCAGCCGGCGGTACCTCGGTGACCACCCATCCGCCTCGCGGTGGTCCCTGGCCGGGTAGAATTCCGGACCGCGATCGGTAACTCGCGGGACCCTAAATGGCCCGCGGACCAGCCGGCGGGACCTCGGTGACCACCCATCCGCCTCGCGGTGGTCCCCGGCCGGCTAGAATTCCGGACCGCGATCGCTAACTCGCGGGACCGCAATTGGCCCGCGGACCAGCCGGCGGGACCCGCTTGACTTCCTATCCGCCTTCGCTGGTTCCCAAGTCGGCTAGAATTCCGGACCGCGATCGCTAACTCGCGGGACCGCAATTGGCCCGCGGACCAGCCGGCGGGACCCACTTGACTTCCTATCCGCCTTCGCTGGTTCCCAAGTCGGCTAGAATTCCGGACCGCAATCGCTAACTCGCGGGACCGCAATTGGCCCGCGGACCAGCCGGCGGGACCCAATCCACTTCCTATCCGCCTTCGCTGGTTCCCAAGTCGGCTAGAATTCCGGACCGCGATCGCTAACTCGCGGGACCGCAATTGGCCCGCGGACCAGCCGGCGGGACCCGCTCCACTTCCTATCCGCCTTCGCTGGTTCCCAAGTCGGCCACAAATTACGATTATTCGGCCTCTCGCTCTGGAAGTGCCATCGGCACTTGCTCGGAAAAGTGTCCGCCTCTTCTGGTTCCCTAGGTCGGCCGCCAAATGCGAAAAATCGGCCTCTACCCCGTTTGGGTACCAGGGGTAGGGTGCAGTACCAACTTTGGTCTTCAGGTGCGCCAGAGCGCGATGGTTGGTCCCACTAGTCAGCGTACTCATCGACGGTTTACTCCCCTTTCGCAAAATATAGTGGGCACGTATGTGCAGGACTGTTTATTTTTATTTTGAAAAATTTTCTAAGTGCCAGCGGACGCTGGCACACGACGTGTCCGAGCCACGATGGTGCCCAGGCCGGACAGCGACGGCGAAAAAGCCGATTCTGGAAGTTTCGAATATGCCAACGGCAAAAGCGGCGTGATGTGTCCGCCTCGGCTGGTTCTCCGGTCGGCCAGAAAAAGTGAAAATTCGGCCTCTCGCTCTGGAGGTCCGACGAACTTTGGCGAATATTTTCTAAGTGCCAACGGGTGTTGCGCCGAAATGTGTCCGACTCGGCTGGTTCCCCGAGTCGGCCCGAACGAGCGAAAATTCGGCCTCTTCGCCTGGAAGTCCGGCCGACTTTGGCGAATATTTTCTAAGTGCCAACGGGTGTTGCGCCGAAATGTGTCCGACTCGGCTGGTTCCCCGAGTCGGCCCGAACGAGCGAAAATTCGGCCTCTTCGCCTGGAAGTCCGGCCGACTTTGGCGAATATTTTCTAAGTGCCAACGGGTGTTGCGCCGAAATGTGTCCGACTCGGCTGGTTCCCCGAGTCGGCCCGAACGAGCGAAAATTCGGCCTCTTCGCCTGGAAGTCCGACGAACTTTGGCGAATATTTTCTAAGTGCCAACGGGTGTTGCGCCGAAATGTGTCCGACTCGGCTGGTTCCCCGAGTCGGCCCGAACGAGCGAAAATTCGGCCTCTTCGCCTGGAAGTCCGACGAACTTTGGCGAATATTTTCTAAGTGCCAACGGGTGTTCGGCCGTAATGTGTCCGACTCGGCTGGTGCCCCGAGTCGGCCCGAACGAGCGAAAATTCGGCCTCTTCGCCTGGAGGTCCAACGAACTTTGGCGAATATTTTCTAAGTGCCAACGGGTGTTACACCGTAATGTGTCCGACTCGGCTGGTTCCTCCGGTCGGCCCGAACGAGCGAAAATTCGGCCTCTTCGCCTGGAAGTCCGGCCGACTTGGGCGAATATTTTCTAAGTGCCAACGGGTGTTACGCCGAAATGTGTCCGACTCGGCTGGTTCCCCGAGTCGGCCAGAAAAAGTGAAAATTCGGCCTCTTCGCCTGGAAGTCCGGCCGACTTGAGCTAATATTTTCTAAGTGCCAACGGGTGTTCGGCCGTAATGTGTCCGACTCGGCTGGTTCCCCGAGTCTGCCCGAACGAGCGAAAATTCGGCCTCTCGCTCTGGAAGTCCTGCCAACTTGAGCGAATATTTTCTAAGTGCCATCGGGTCTTGCCCGGAAAAGTGTCCGACTCGGCTGGTTCCCCGAGTCGGCCCGAACGAGCGAAAATTCGGCCTCTCGCTCTGGAAGTCCTGCCAACTTGAGCGAATATTTTCTAAGTGCCAACGGCTGTTCGGCCGTAACGTGTCCGACTCGGCTGGTTCCCCGAGTCGGTCCGAACGAGCGAAAATTCGGCCTCTTGCTCTGGAAGTCCTGCCAACTTTAGCGAATATTTTCTAAGTGCCATCGGGTCTTGCCCGGAAAAGTGTCCGACTCGGCTGGTTCCCCGAGTCGGCCAGAAAAAGTGAAAATTCAGCCTCTTGCTCTGGAAGTCCTGCCAACTTGAGCGAATATTTTCTAAGTGCCATCGGGTCTTGCCCGGAAAAGTGTCCGACTCGGCTGGTTCCCCGAGTCGGCCCGAACGAGCGAAAATTCGGCCTCTTGCTCTGGAAGTCCTGCCAACTTGAGCGAATATTTTCTAAGTGCCATCGGGTCTTGCCCGGAAAAGTGTCCGACTCGGCTGGTTCCCCGAGTCGGCCCGAACGAGCGAAAATTCGGCCTCTTGCTCTGGAAGTCCTGCCAAATTGAGCGAATATTTTCTAAGTGCCAACGGGTCTTGCCCGGAAAAGTGTCCGACTCGTCTGGTTCCCCGAGTCGGCTCCGACCGAGTGAAAATTCGGCCTCTCGCTCTGGAAGTCCTGTCAACTTGAGCGAATATTTTCTAAGTGCCATCGGGTCTTGCCCGGAAAAGTGTCCGACTCGGCTGGTTCCCCGAGTCGGCCCAAACGAGTGAAAATTCGGCCTCTTGCTCTGGAAGTCCTGCCAAATTGAGCGAATATTTTCTAAGTGCCAACGGGTCTTGCCCGGAAAAGTGTCCGACTCGTCTGGTTCCCCGAGTCGGCCCGACCGAGTGAAAATTCGGCCTCTCGCTCTGGAAGTCCTGTCAACTTGAGCGAATATTTTCTAAGTGCCATCGGGTCTTGCCCGGAAAAGTGTCCGACTCGGCTGGTTCCCCGAGTCGGCCCGAACGAGTGAAAATTCGGCCTCTTGCTCTGGAAGTCCTGCCAACTTGAGCGAATATTTTCTAAGTGCCATCGGGTCTTGCCCGGAAAAGTGTCCGACTCGTCCGGTTCCCTAGTTCGGCCACATAATGTGAAAATTCGGCCTCTTGCTCTGGAAGTCCTGCCAACTTGAGCGAATATTTTCTAAGTGCCATCGGGTCTTGCCCGGAAAAGTGTCCGACTCGGCTGGTTCCCCGAGTCGGCCCGAACGAGTGAAAATTCGGCCTCTTGCTCTGGAAGTCCTGCCAACTTGAGCGAATATTTTCTAAGTGCCATCGGGTCTTGCCCGGAAAAGTGTCCGACTCGGCTGGTTCCCCGAGTCGGCCCGAGCGAGTGAAAATTCGGCCTCTTGCTCTGGAAGTCCTGCCAACTTGAGCGAATATTTTCTAAGTGCCATCGGGTCTTGCCCGGAAAAGTGTCCGACTCGTCCGGTTCCCTAGTTCGGCCACATAATGTGAAAATTCGGCCTCTTGCTCTGGAAGTCCTGCCAACTTGAGCGAATATTTTCTAAGTGCCATCGGGTCTTGCCCGGAAAAGTGTCCGACTCGTCCGGTTCCCTAGTTCGGCCACATAATGTGAAAATTCGGCCTCTTGCTCTGGAAGTCCTGCCAACTTGAGCGAATATTTTCTAAGTGCCATCGGGTCTCTCCCGGAAAAGTGTCCGACTCGGCTGGTTCCCCGGTTCGGCCACATAATGTGAAAATTCGGCCTCTTGCTCTGGAAGTCCTGCCAACTTGAGCGAATATTTTCTAAGTGCCATCGGGTCTCTCCCGGAAAAGTGTCCGCCTCGTCCGGTTCCCTAGTTCGGCCACGGAATGTGAAAATTCGGCCTCTCTGAGGTACCAGGGGTACGCATTTAGGTACCAGGGGTAGTCGCTGAGGTACCAGGGGTATGCATTTAGGTACCAGGGGAGACCACTACGGTCTGTTGGTCCCCCTAGTTAGTGTACTCATCGGTTTACTCCCCTTTCGCAAAATATAGTCGGCACGTATGTGCAGGACTGTTTATTTTTATTTTGAAAAATGTTCTAAGTGCCAACGGAAGCTGGCACACGAACTGTCCGAGCCACGATGGTGCCCAGGCCGGACAGCGACGGCGAAAAAGCCGATGTGTGTTTGATGGAAGTTTCGAATATTTTCAAAGTGCCAACGGCACTTGCGGGGTGATGTGTCCGCCTCGTCTGGTTCCCCAGGTCGGCCAGAAAAAGTGAAAATTCGGCCTCTTCTCCTGGAAGTCCGGCCAAGTTTGGCGAATATTTTCAAAGTGCCAACGGCACTTGCGGGGTGATGTGTCCGCCTCGTCTGGTTCCCCAGGTCGGCCAGAACAAGTGAAAATTCGGCCTCTTCTCCTGGAAGTCCGGCCAAGTTTGGCGAATATTTTCAAAGTGCCAACGGCACTTGCGGGGTGATGTGTCCGCCTCGTCTGGTTCCCCAGGTCGGCCAGAAAAAGCGAAAATTCGGCCTCTTCTCCTGGAAGTCCGGCCAAGTTTGGCGAATATTTTCTAAGTGCCATCGGCACTTGCGGGGTGATGTGTCCGCCTCGTCTGGTTCCCCAGGTCGGCCAGAACAAGTGAAAATTCGGCCTCTTCTCCTGGAAGTCTGGCCAAGTTTGGCGAATATTTTCAAAGTGCCAACGGCACTTGCGGGGTGATGTGTCCGCCTCGTCTGGTTCCCCAGGTCGGCCAGAACAAGTGAAAATTCGGCCTCTTCTCCTGGAAGTCTGGCCAAGTTTGGCGAATATTTTCTAAGTGCCAACGACTCGACCAGCGTAAAGTGTCCGCCTCGGCTGGTTCCCCATAACGGCCACCATAAGTGAAAATTCGGCCTCTTCTCCTGGAAGTCAAGCCAAGTTTGGCGAATATTTTCTAAGTGCCAACGACCCAACCAGCGTAAAGTGTCCGCCTCGGCTGGTTCCCCATAACGGCCACAACAAGTGAAAATTCGGCCTCTTCTCCTGGAAGTCTGGCCAAGTTTGGCGAATATTTTCTAAGTGCCAACGACCCAACCAGCGTAAAGTGTCCGCCTCGGCTGGTTCCCCATAACGGCCACAACAAGTGAAAATTCGGCCTCTTCTCCTGGAAGTCTGGCCAAGTTTGGCGAATATTTTCTAAGTGCCAACGACCCAACCAGCGTAAAGTGTCCGCCTCGGCTGGTTCCCCATAACGGCCACAACAAGTGAAAATTCGGCCTCTTCTCCTGGAAGTCTGGCCAAGTTTGGCGAATATTTTCTAAGTGCCAACGACTCAACCAGCGTAAAGTGTCCGCCTCGGCTGGTTCCCCAGGTCGGCCACCAAAAGTGAAAATTCGGCCTCTTCTCCTGGAAGTCAAGCCAAGTTTGGCAAATATTTTCTAAGTGCCAACGACTCAACCAGCGTAAAGTGTCCGCCTCGGCTGGTTCCCCATAACGGCCACCAAAAGTGAAAATTCGGCCTCTTCTCCTGGAAGTCAAGCCATGTTTGGCAAATATTTTCTAAGTGCCAACGGCTCTTGAGCCGAAAAGTGTCCGCCTCGGCTGGTTCCCCATAACGGCCATGAAAAGTGAAAATTCGGCCTCTTCTCCTGGAAGTCAAGCCAAGTTTGGCAAATATTTTCTAAGTGCCAACGACTCAACCAGCGTAAAGTGTCCGCCTCGGCTGGTTCCCCAGGTCGGCCACCAAAAGTGAAAATTCGGCCTCTTCTCCTGGAAGTCTTGCCAAGTTTGGCGAATATTTTCTAAGTGCCAACGACTCAACCAGCGTAAAGTGTCCGCCTCGGCTGGTTCCCCAGGTCGGCCACCAAAAGTGAAAATTCGGCCTCTTCTCCTGGAAGTCAAGCCAAGTTTGGCAAATATTTTCTAAGTGCCAACGACTCAACCAGCGTAAAGTGTCCGCCTCGGCTGGTTCCCCAGGTCGGTCACCAAAAGTGAAAATTCGGCCTCTTCTCCTGGAAGTCTGGCCAAGTTTGGCGAATATTTTCTGAGTGCCAACGACTCAACCAGCCTAAAGTGTCCGCCTCGGCTGGTTCCCCATAACGGCCACCAAAAGTGAAAATTCGGCCTCTTCTCCTGGAAGTCAAGCCAAGTTTGGCAAATATTTTCTAAGTGCCAACGACTCAACCAGCGCAAAGTGTCCGCCTCGGCTGGTTCCCCATAACGGCCATGAAAAGTGAAAATTCGGCCTCTTCTCCTGGAAGTCAAGCCAAGTTTGGCAAATATTTTCTAAGTGCCAACGACTCAACCAGCGTAAAGTGTCCGCCTCGGCTGGTTCCCCAGGTCGGCCACCAAAAGTGAAAATTCGGCCTCTTCTCCTGGAAGTCTTGCCAAGTTTGGCGAATATTTTCTAAGTGCCAACGACTCAACCAGCGTAAGTGTCCGCCTCGGCTGGTTCCCCAGGTCGGCCACCAAAAGTGAAAATTCGGCCTCTTCTCCTGGAAGTCAAGCCAAGTTTGGCAAATATTTTCTAAGTGCCAACGACTCAACCAGCGTAAAGTGTCCGCCTCGGCTGGTTCCCCAGGTCGGTCACCAAAAGTGAAAATTCGGCCTCTTCTCCTGGAAGTCAAGCCAAGTTTGGCAGATATTTTCTAAGTGCCAACGACTCAACCAGCGTAAAGTGTCCGCCTCGGCTGGTTCCCCAGGTCGGCCACCAAAAGTGAAAATTCGGCCTCTTCTCCTGGAAGTCAAGCCAAGTTTGGCAAATATTTTCTAAGTGCCAACGACTCAACCAGCGTAAAGTGTCCGCCTCGGCTGGTTCCCCATAACGGCCACCAAAAGTGAAAATTCGGCCTCTTCTCCTGGAAGTCAAGCCATGTTTGGCAAATATTTTCTAAGTGCCAACGGCTCTTGAGCCGAAAAGTGTCCGCCTCGGCTGGTTCCCCATAACGGCCACCAAAAGTGAAAATTCGGCCTCTTCTCCTGGAAGTCAAGCCAAGTTTGGCAAATATTTTCTAAGTGCCAACGGCTCTTGAGCCGAAAAGTGTCCGCCTCGGCTGGTTCCCCAGGTCGGCCACCAAAAGTGAAAATTCGGCCTCTTCTCCTGGAAGTCAAGCCAAGTTTGGCAAATATTTTCTAAGTGCCAACGGCTCTTGCAGCGTAAAGTGTCCGCCTCGGCTGGTTCCCCAGGTCGGCCACCAAAAGTGAAAATTCGGCCTCTTCTCCTGGAAGTCAAGCCAAGTTTGGCAAATATTTTCTAAGTGCCAACGACTCAACCAGCGTAAAGTGTCCGCCTCGGCTGGTTCCCCAGGTCGGTCACCAAAGTGAAAATTCGGCCTCTTCTCCTGGAAGTCTGGCCAAGTTTGGCGAATATTTTCTGAGTGCCAACGACTCAACCAGCCTAAAGTGTCCGCCTCGGCTGGTTCCCCATAACGGCCACCAAAAGTGAAAATTCGGCCTCTCTCCTGGAAGTCAAGCCAAGTTTGGCAAATATTTTCTAAGTGCCAACGACTCAACCAGCGCAAAGTGTCCGCCTCGGCTGGTTCCCCATAACGGCCATGAAAAGTGAAAATTCGGCCTCTTCTCCTGGAAGTCAAGCCAAGTTTGGCAAATATTTTCTAAGTGCCAACGACTCAACCAGCGTAAAGTGTCCGCCTCGGCTGGTTCCCCAGGTCGGCCACCAAAAGTGAAAATTCGGCCTCTTCTCCTGGAAGTCTTGCAAGTTGGCGAATATTTTCTAAGTGCCAACGACTCAACCAGCGTAAGTGTCCGCCTCGGCTGGTTCCCCAGGTCGGCCACCAAAAGTGAAAATTCGGCCTCTTCTCCTGGAAGTCAAGCCAAGTTTGGCAAATATTTCTAAGTGCCAACGACTCAACCAGCGTAAAGTGTCCGCCTCGGCTGGTTCCCCAGGTCGGTCACCAAAGTGAAAATTCGGCCTCTTCTCCTGGAAGTCAAGCCAAGTTTGGCAGATATTTTCTAAGTGCCAACGACTCAACCAGCGTAAAGTGTCCGCCTCGGCTGGTTCCCCAGGTCGGCCACCAAAAGTGAAATTCGGCCTCTTCTCCTGGAAGTCAAGCCAAGTTTGGCAAATATTTTCTAAGTGCCAACGACTCAACCAGCGTAAAGTGTCCGCCTCGGCTGGTTCCCCATAACGGCCACCAAAAGTGAAAATTCGGCCTCTTCTCCTGGAAGTCAAGCCATGTTTGGCAAATATTTTCTAAGTGCCAACGGCTCTTGAGCCGAAAAGTGTCCGCCTCGGCTGGTTCCCCATACGGCCACCAAAAGTGAAAATTCGGCCTCTTCTCCTGGAAGTCAAGCCAAGTTTGGCAAATATTTTCTAAGTGCCAACGGCTCTTGAGCCGAAAAGTGTCCGCCTCGGCTGGTTCCCCAGGTCGGCCACCAAAAGTGAAATTCGGCCTCTTCTCCTGGAAGTCAAGCCAAGTTTGGCAAATATTTTCTAAGTGCCAACGGCTCTTGAGCCGAAAAGTGTCCGCCTCGGCTGGTTCCCGCGGTCGGCCTTCAAAAGCGAAATTCGGCCTCTTCCCCTGGTAGCCTGCCAACTTGTGCGAATTTTTTCTAAGTGCCAACGGCTCTTGAGCCGAAAAGTGTCCGCCTCGGCTGGTTCCCTCGGTCGGCCCCAAAAAGCGAAAATTCGGCCTCTCCCTCTTTAGGTACCAGGGGCTGGGGTACCAGGGGGAGGGTGCAGTACCAACTTTGGTCTTCAGGTGCGCCAGAGTACGCTAAATGGTCCCCCTAGTCAGCGTACTCATCAACGATTTACCCCCCTTTCGCAAAATATAGTCAGAACGAGCATGGGGGGCGCATAATTTACCCCACAAAATGAAAGGGCCCGGTGCCGAGCGCTTGGTCATGGCCGCCAGCAGCGCCCCTTGCTCGGTGGGAACACAACACGCAGGGTTGCACAGCACCCTGGAAGGCACACAGAGAGAGAGAGAAAAATTTTCTAAGTGCCTCTCTTGACGAAAAATGTCTAAGTGCCTCTCTTGACGAAAAATTTCTAAGTGCCACAGCGCTCGAAAATTTCCTAAGTGCGAGCACGGCTGTGAAATATTCAAAGTACAAGGAACGCTGGCAGAATCGCTCGACGCCGTCTGCTCCCGGCGGCCGCCGTGAAGTCTCCCCTCCCGGGGACGGCTGTCTGCTCCCGGCAGCCGTCCTTAACCCCCTCCCCACACGTTGGCCGAACACCAGCCGAGGGCGAAAGGCTCGCGGTGTGGAAGGATCGTGGCCACGGCTAATCTAGCGATGCCCGCGTTGGACGGTCACACCGCACGACAGAGCGGGGCCTGCATCCGGCGCGAGGCGGCCTTCAGGCACGTGGTTCGAGACGACCTCACCCGCCCTAGCCCGGAGCGGAAAGACTTTTACAAGTCCAAGGAACAATGGCAGAATGGGAGGACCGGCCGCCTCCTTAAACACAGGCCGGAGAGATGGAGCGGGATCAGCGGCCCGCGCATTGAGCGAACACCGGCCGAGGGCGAAAGGCTCGCGGTGTGAAGGATCGTGGCCACGGCTAATCTAGCGATGCCCGCGTTGGACGGTCACACCGCACGACAGAGCGGGGCCTGCATCCGGCGCGAGGCGGCCTTCAGGCACGTGGTTCGAGGCGACCTCACCCGCCCTAGCCCGGAGCGGAAAGACTTTTCAAAGTCCAAGGAACACACTGGCAGAATCTCTCGACGGCCGTCTGCTCCCGGCGGCCGCCGTGAAGTCTCCCCTCCCGGGGACGGCTGTCTGCTCCCGGCAGCCGTCCATAACCCCCTCCCCACACGTTGGCCGAACATCAGCCGAGGGCGAAAGGCTCGCGGTGTGGAAGGATCGTGGCCACGGCTAATCTAGCGATGCCGCGTTGGACGGTCACACCGCACGACAGAGCGGGGCCTGCATCCGGCGCGAGGCGGCCTTCAGGCACGTGGTTCGAGACGACCTCACCCGCCCTAGCCCGGAGCGGAAAGACTTTTACAAGTCCAAGGTTACAAGTCCAAGGAACAATGGCAGAATGGGAGGACCGGCCGCCTCCTTAAACACAGGCCGGAGAGACGGAGCGGGATCAGCGGCCCGCGCGGAGGGTCTTTAAAATGTACAAAGTCCTAGGAACAATGGCAGAATCGCTCGACGGCCGTCTGCTCCCGGCGGCCGCGGTGAAGGGACTGTACACCCCACCCGGGGACGGCTGTCTGCTCCCGGCAGCCGTCCTTCCCCCCCTCCCCACACGTTGGCCGAACATCAGCCGAGGGCGAAAGGCTCGCGGTGTGGAAGGATCGTGGCCACGGCTAATCTAGCGATGCCCACGTTGGACGGTCACACCGCACGACAGAGCGGGGCCTGCATCCGGCGTGAGGCGGCCTTCAGGCACGTGGTTCGAGACGACCTCACCCGCCCTAGCCCGGAGCGGAAAGACTTTGAAATATTCAAAGTCCAAGGAACACTGGCAGAATGGGAGGACCGGCCGCCTCCTTAAACACAGGCCGGAGCGACCGAGCGGGATCAGCGGCCCGCGCGGAGGGTCTTTAAAATGTACAAAGTCCTAGGAACAATGGCAGAATCGCTCGACGGCCGTCTGCTCCCGGCGGCCGCGGTGAAGGGACTGTACACCCCACCCGGGGACGGCTGTCTGCTCCCGGCAGCCGTCCTTCCCCCCAAACCCACACGTTGACCGACACCGGCCGAGGGCGAAAGGCTCGCGGTGTGGAAGGATCGTGGCCACGGCTAATCTAGCGATGCCCGCGTTGGACGGTCACACCGCACGACAGAGCGGGGCCTGCATCCGGCGCGAGGCGGCCTTCAGGCACGTGGTTCGAGACGACCTCACCCGCCCTAGCCCGGAGCGGAAAGACTTTGAAATATTCAAAGTCCAAGGAACACTGGCAGAATGGGAGGACCGGCCGCCTCCTTAAACACAGGCCGGGCGAAAAATATGCGAATGTTGGGCGGAAAGACTTTGAAATATTCAAAGTCCAAGGAACACTGGCAGAATGGGAGGACCGGCCGCCTCCTTAAACACAGGCCGGGCGAAAAATATGCGAATGTTGGGTCTCATCCAAGAAAGGGAGTTACCGGCCGCCTCCTTAAACACAGGCCGGGCGAAAAATATGCGAATGGTCCATCCAAGGAAGGAGGACCGGCCGCCTCCTTAAACACAGGCCGGAGAGATGGAGCGGGATCAGCGGCCCGCGAACTGAGCGGCCGAGGGCGAAAGGCTCGCGGTGTGGAAGGATCGTGGCCACGGCTAATCTAGCGATGCCCGCGTTGGACGGTCACACCGCACGACAGAGCGGGGCCTGCATCCGGCGCGAGGCGGCCTTCAGGCACGTGGTTCGAGACGACTTCACCCGCCCTAGCCCGGAGCTGAAACTCTGCGAATGTTAACATCCAAGGATGGAGGCAACGGCCGTCTCGTTAAGCTGAGGCCGGAGGAAAGTCTGCGGATTCGGGGCATCCAAGGCAGATGGAGGTGCCGGCCGCCTCGGTAAACAGAGGCCGGACCGACCGACATGCGACCATGACCCGCCTTGGTAGGGCCCCCACCGGCCCCGGCTAGCGCCGGCGTTGGGTGGACGGTTCCTCCCCACTTGCGGGTCGCCCTCTAGCGCTACGGCCGCCGCGCGAGCGCGCGCTCCGACGCCGCCCCCGCAGGCCTAGCGCGAGCCGTACGGCAGCGAGACCGAGACGCCCCGATTCCACGCACGCACCTAGCGGCCATCAACGGAGGCCGAGCGCGCGATCCGACTCGCGGCACGCCACGTGGGCGTCCGCCGGCCGCGCCGGTCTACCGCGAAAGATGTTTCTCAAACCCTCGCCTAACCTAGGGACGGCTATCTCGGGAAGCCGCCCCCGCATCTGCACCTATCCGCTAAGCCCTCCCGACCACCGCGAAGCGGGAGGACGTCTATCGTGGCCGCCGGGGCGTATGACCCCTCCGCGTGAGGCGTGCGGGCTCGGGTGGGCCGCAACGACCGAGTCTGACTCGGACGGGGCGCAGCTTCCCTCCCGGTCGCAGCATCAAGCGCCGATCGCGCGACGTCACCAGCCCCCCGGGACGGTTCGTCGGGAGCACGGTACAGGCACGTAGCTCACTCTCCAGCTGGCCGCAGCGGGCCGCACCGACCGAGTCTGACTCGGCCGGGGCGCAGCTTCCCGTCTGGGTGACAGCGGCGACGAGCTGCGACTGTTGGCCGCCGCCCCTTCGTCCTTCCCGGATCCCCCCAGTGCCGACTCAACTCCGCATCCTGGCCGCAGCGAGATACCGTCGGGTTGCGGCGCCCGAGTCTGACTCGGGACGCGCGCTTCTTCCTTCGGACCACAGCGTACGTGCCTCGCGCGGGCAAAGTCGCCGGCACAGCGCCGCGCCCCCTCGACCAAGCGAGCCTCAGCCGGGCCGCGACGACCGAGTCTGACTCGGACGGAGCGCAGCTTCCCGCCTGGGTTACCGTGACGAGTCGCGGGCGGCCGTCGCCCTTCCCCCGGACCCC
>NW_028284054.1:1162500-1170000 GCF_059516105.1 Syngnathus floridae
CCACCCCTGGTACCTAAAATTTTCTCCAGCGGCGGGCCCTTGGCTGAAACTTTCTCCGGGCCGCGCAACACGCACTTTGCGTCGGACGCCGGTCCCAAAGCGCCACCCCGGACCACCACAAGGCTACAGCCACCATCCCCAAGCGCCACCCCCGACCGCGACAAGTCGACCGCCACCAGGCGACCACCACCACCACCATCCCCAAGCGCCACCCCCGACCGCCACCAGGCGACAGCCACCATCCCCAAGCGCCACCCCCGACCGCCACCAGGCGACAGCCACCATCCCCAAGCGCCACCCCCGACCGCCACAAGGCGACCGCCACCATCCCCAAGCGCCACCCCCGACCGCCACAAGGCGACCGCCACCATCCCCAAGCGCCACCCCCCGACCGCCACCCCCCGACCGCCACCCCCCGACCGCCACCCCCCGACCGCCACAAGGCGACCGCCACCATCCCCAAGCGCCACCCCCCGACCGCCACCCCCCGACCGCCACCAGCCGACCGCCACCAGCCGACCGCCACCAGCCGACCGCCACCAGCCGTTCGCGGTGTGCGCCTCCGGCGCCACCGGTCCCAAGCACCATCCCCAAGCGCCATCCCCGACCGCCACCCCCCGACCGCCACCCCCCGACCGCCACCAGCCGACCGCCACCAGCCGACCGCCACCAGCCGTTCGCGGTGTGCGCCTCCGGCGCCACCGGTCCCAAGCACCATCCCCAAGCACCATCCCCGACCGCCACCCCCCGACCGCCACCCCCCGACCGCCACAAGCCGACCGCCACCAGCCGACCGCCACCAGCCGACCGCCACCAGCCGTTCGCGGTGTGCGCCTCCGGCGCCACCGGTCCCAAGCACCATCCCCAAGCACCATCCCCGACCGCCACCCCCCGACCGCCACCCCCCGACCGCCACCCAGCGACCGCCACCAGCCGACCGCCACCAGCCGACCGCCACCAGCCGTTCGCGGTGTGCGCCTCCGGCGCCACCGGTCCCAAGCACCATCCCCAAGCACCATCCCCGACCGCCACCCCCCGACCGCCACCCCCCGACCGCCACCCAGCGACCGCCACCAGCCGACCGCCACCAGCCGACCGCCACCAGCCGTTCGCGGTGTGCGCCTCCGGCGCCACCGGTCCCAAGCACCATCCCCAAGCACCATCCCCGACCGCCACCCCCCGACCGCCACCAGCCGACCGCCACCCAGCGACCGCCACCCGCCGTTCGCGGTGTGCGCCGTTATCCGCCTCTCGGTGGTTCCTTGCCGGGCGTGGGTCGGCGTCCGCTGTCGGTAGGTGACGGGACCATAATCGGCCCGCGGACCAGCCGGCGGGGCTCTCTTGAAAGCCTACCCGCCTTCGCTGGTTCCCCGGTCGGCCACGAGTAGCGAGAATTCGGCCTCTTCGCCCGGAGCGCGGCTCAACTTCAGCGAAAATGCACTAAGTGCCAAAGCCCATTCATTTACAACGGCGTGTCCGCCAGAGGGCGCGTTTCCCGCCGCGGACCGGCCGGCGGGGCTCGTCGGAGAGCGTGTCCGCCTCTCGGTGGTTCCTGCCGGGCGTGGGTCGCCGTCCGCTGTCGGTACTTTACGGGACCACGTTCGGCCCGCGGACCAGCCGGCGGGGCTCCCTAGAAAGCTTATCCGCCTTCGCTGGTTCCCTGGTCGGCCACGAGTAGCGGGAATTCGGCCTCTTCGCCCGGAGCGCGGCTCAACTTTTGCGAAAATGCACTAAGTGCCAAAGCCCATTCATTTACAACGGCGTGTCCGCCAGAGGGCGCATTTCCCGCCGCGGACCAGCCGGCGGGACCCGCTCGACTTCCTATCCGCCTTCGCTGGTTCCCAAGTCGGCCAGAATTCCGGGCCGCGACCGGTAACTCGCGGGACCATAATTGGCCCGCGGACCAGCCGGCGGGGCTCTCTTGAGAGCTTACCCGCCTTCGCTGGTTCCCTGGTCGGCCACGAGTGGCGAGAATTCGGCCTCTTCGCCCGGAGCGCGGTTCAACTTTTGCGAAAATGCACTAAGTGCCAAAGCCCATTCATTTACAACGGCGTGTCCGCCAGAGGGCGCATTTCCCGCCGCGGACCGGCCGGCGGGGCTCGTCGGAGAGCGTGTCCGCCTCTCGGTGGTTCCTGCCGGGCGTGGGTCGGCGTCCGCTGTCGGTAGGTGACGGGACCCCGTTCGGCCCGCGGACCAGCCGGCGGGGCTCCATAGAAAGCTTACCCGCCTTCGCTGGTTCCCCGGTCGGCCGCGAGTGGCGAGAATTCGGCCTCTTCACCTGGAGCGCGGAGCGACTTTTGCCAAATTTTTTCTAAGTGCCAAGGGCTCTCGCGCCGCGATGCGTCCGCCTCTGCTGGTTCCCCGGTCGGCCGCGAGTGGCGAGAATTCGGCCTCTTCACCTGGAGCCCGGAGCGACTTTTGCCAATTTTTTTCTAAGTGCCAAGGGCTCTCGCGCCGCGATGCGTCCGCCTCTGCTGGTTCCCCGGTCGGCCGCGAGTGGCGAGAATTCGGCCTCTTCACCCGGAGCCCGGGCCGACTCCCGCCGACATGATCACATCATGATCCAATAGCGAGTGTCGTATAACTGTAACATGATGTACAAAATAAATATATAAATATTAACATCACCTATAAACATTAAATATATAAATATTAACATCACCTATAAACATTAAACATATAAATATTAACATCACCTATAAACATTATGAATACCATGTTTATAACCGAATGCTCATTTTGTATTATTTGGCTGTAAATGCGAGCATAAGTTGTATATATCATGTATTTATCCACGAACCGTTAAAGAGATGTCAAGTCAGGCTACTCCGGCGAAGCCGGCGCGCAGCGCCGGCTGAGCCGACACCGCGACACCGGCATGCTTTTCGAGTTTTATACTTGCTCGTCAAGACCGGCCATCTAACGTGACGCTGTTGCATGATTGCGGACGATCAGCCATCTTCGCCTAGACGAAATGTGTGCATATTTCCCGCAGTATAATCATATCGAGACTCCGCACTGGCCCACTGAATACCAACCGCCGACTAGCCGTTCCCGCTCCCGGTTAGGCAGCACCCAGCAAGCTGAGGCTGACCCCCGTTACACGGTTCAGGACCCATCAACCAATCGCCCCGGCAGACAGTTATCCTTCGTACTCGGACACTCCCCACGGCGCGGCCATCCAACCCCCCTCCGCGCTCCCCTCGCTCGCCCTGGCCAGATTAAAAGCCACCAGCTCATCACAAGCACGGCAACATTCTCCGGCATGTTAGAACAGCGAAGAGATCACGCCTACCGGGGGGAAACCCTCACGATCGCTCCACTCATCCAGCTCCGTCACCATATCGGCAGCAGCAAGCCGCTGCCGTCTCAGGACGAACCGAGCTAGAGAGACGGATAACGCCATGAGGGCCCCATCAACTCCGGAACCAACGGAAATCCCAGGTGCACCAACCTGTATTTGGGAGTCAAGACGGATAGCAGGAAGGCCCAGCACATATGTGCACGCAAAGCTATGAATTCCCAGACCGCGGACTAGCCTGGGCACATCTCCCGCGTTTCGCTATCCGTCCCTTCCCTTCCACCTATACCCCTGGTTACAGACCCACGCCCGAATCTGTCCGGCGACCCGCCCAAAGGAGTAAGACAAGTCCCTCCACAGGGCAGATCGACCGGGTCAGCACATAGGCACGAGCCGGCGCGGCGACTTCGGCAATCACCCCATAGGATACAGGCGTCAGCGTTCGAGCGCATGGGCGAGAGGACCCATACTAATACGTGAGCCGGGCACAGGTGCCACCACAACCCACCCTGTCGAGCAGTCCACACTCGGGCGACAAATCGCCCAATTCCATGTCAAACATCGCTTAGTTCCCAAGACATGCAGGATAAGATGATCAGAACCGAGCCTCGGGAACAATCTCGGAGCCGATAAGCGCAGCCGTCGCAGTGCCGCTTAACCCCCCCACAGCGGATACGCACCCGCTGTGACACCCAGCCCGGGGGGCCAGCCAGCAACAACAACGCCCGGGCCTCGAACCCCTCGAAGGTCTACCAAGTGACTCCGCGTATCAGTCATGTTGCAAACAGCCTCGCAGTTGCTTCCCGACGAGCCCAGCCCGGGGAGCCTATCCCCGATCCTGCCTGGACCCGCCGCTGAGCGGTCTACTAGCCAAGATTGACACCATGCAGCCCCGCGGCCCGACATGATATCCGAAGCAGGAGACTCGGTCAGTTCAGGCTCCTGACCTGCTTCCTCAACTAGCGCAGCAGCGGTCCAACAATTCTCCACTGCCTGCCGTATCGTCACACAGGGATCCCCCATGCCCCCTCACTCGTTACCCAAGCATGCTCTACCCTCAACGAGCATCTACAACGTGCTCCCCAGACCTTCAAGCGCTCCACTCCGCATAAATTAGGCCGGGGAGCACTGATCACCACGCTCTCCCAACGAGCTGTGGCCCATAAGCGGCGCCCGCCGACCCTACCCTCATTACGAGTGGACGGACGCCATGTTCCACAGAGGAGTTGTCAGAGGTTTCGCCAGCCTGTATCCACCCGCTCCTACGGCCAGACTGACTGTGACCTCGACCTGTGCAGCTGTGTATACGGACTTCCGAACCACGGCCCGGACACGGACAGGATTGACAGATTGACAGCTCTTTCTCGATTCCGTGGGTGGTGGTGCATGGCCGTTCTTAGTTGGTGGAGCGATTTGTCTGGTTAATTCCGATAACGAACGAGACTCCGACATGCTAAATAGTTACGCGGCCCCCGAGCGGTCGGCGGGCAACTTCTTAGAGGGACAAGTGGCGTTCAGCCACACGAGATTGAGCAATAACAGGTCTGTGATGCCCTTAGATGTCCGGGGCTGCACGCGCGCCACACTGAGCAGACCAGTGTGTGCCACATCCCCTGCGCCGAGAGGCGCGGGTAACCATATGAACCCCGCTCGTGATAGGGACTGGGGACTGCAATTATTTCCCACCAACGAGGAATTCCCAGTAAGCGCGGGTCATAAGCCCGCATTGATTAAGTCCCTGCCCTTTGTACACACCGCCCGTCGCTACTACCGATTGGATGGCTTAGTGAGGTCCTCGGATCGGCCCCGCCGGGGCCGGTCACGGAGCCGGCGGCCGCGTCGAGAAGACGATCAAACTTGACTATCTAGAGGAAGTAAAAGTCGTAACAAGGTTTCCGTAGGTGAACCTGCGGAAGGATCATTACCGGAGCGAACTGAGCGGGATCAGCGGCCCGCGCTTTCGAACGAACGCACGCCGAGGGCGAAAGGCTGGCGGCGGGGAAGGATCGGGGCCACGGCTAATCTAGCGATGCCCGCGTTGGACGGTCACACCGCACGACAGAGCGGGGCCTGCATCCGGCGCGAGGCGGCCTTCAGGCACGTGGTTCGAGACGACCCCGACGCTGCCCTAGCCCGGAGCGCCGCCTAGGGCTCTGGGGGAAGGATAATCTCCCCGCGGCTGACGCACGCGCTCGCCCCAGCTTCGACAGGGGGGCGGGCGGTCGGTGCGGGCGCGCGGGGGGACCGAGGACCCTTAGCCCGAAGCGATGAGCGGAGGATGTCGGAGGAAGGGCGCTCCCGGCCGCGGCTCAGGCGTCCGGCCCCCCACAAAGACCCACCCGCTTCGGCGGGCCCGGGTCCGGGGCGGGTCGCGAGGCGCCGGCGCGCGGCGGGTGCGGTCCGGACTCTCCTCATCTCTGCCGCGCCAAACACGCGAGAGAGACGATCCCGGCGCCGGCGGCGGCGCGCGGGTGGTGGTGGTATGTGACCCGCGCGATTTGGGGTTCGGCGAAGGGCGAAACGGAGCGGGGGTGTGACCCCCGCGCAGGCGACGGTCTGACCTCTGCACGGCAACGCGCATGCGTCCGTCGCCCCGCTAGCGCTTCGCCTCCCCGCGGCTGGGGGCTCCGTTCGTCACACCGGAGTCGCCCAGCGTCGCGCGACGTCACCGTCCGCCTCCCCGCGCGCGCTCAACCGGCAGCCGCCCCCCGGGCGGTGGTATGTGACCCGAGCGATTTGGGGTTCGGCGAAGGGCGAAACGGAGCGGGGGTGTGACCCCCGCGCAGGCGACGGTCTGACCTCTGCACGGCAACGCGCATGCGTCCGTCGCCCCGCTAGCGCTTCGCCTCCCCGCGGCTGGGGGCTCCGTTCGACACACCGGAGTCGCCCAGCGTCGCGCGACGTCACCGTCCGCCTCCCCGCGCGCGCGCTCAACCGGCAGCCTGGCGCTCCCTCGCAGTCCTGAAGTAGTCTCCGGGCGCGCCTCGGCCGGGGTCGGGCCCGGTGCCATCGCGGCGCGCCCACTCGGAACTTTACCCCTTTGCGGCGGGTACCCAACTCGCGGCCTGCCTTCGGCGGACCGTGGGGGGTTCAATGTCCACACCACACGCACGCTCTGAGGCGGGTGGGTGGCACCCGTCGCGCGTCGGCCGGAAAAAACAATTTTTTAATCGCTGGAACTTGGCAAACCGCGGCGCGCTGCTGAGGGTCAGCGCGGCGGCGGACGGCGGCGACCGCGCCGGCAAGCCCCGACGTCCTCGTGGCGACGGTGGAGGGTCCGCGCGCGGCGTCACGCCATCTCCCCGCCCGCTCCCGATCTCGCCTCCGCAAAACAAACGTACAACTCTTAGCGGTGGATCACTCGGCTCGTGCGTCGATGAAGGACGCAGCTAGCTGCGAGAACTAATGTGAATTGCAGGACACATTGATCATCGACACTTCGAACGCACTTTGCGGCCCCGGGTCCGTCCCGGGGCCACGCCTGTCTGAGCGTCGCTTGCATATCAATCGGGGTTCGGCGAAGGGCGAAACGGCCGCGACGGTCTGACCTCTGCGCGGCAACGCGCATGCGTCCGTCGCCCCGCTAGCGCTTCGCCTCCCCGCGGCTGGGGGCTCGCAGGCCGCCTCGGCGGCCTTCGTCCCCTTAAGTGCAGACCCGCGCGGCGTCCTCCTCACCGTCGACCCATCCCGCATCACGGGTCCGGGGCGCGGCTGCCGGTGGCGTTTCGACGACCATTGCGCATCCCGCGCCTCGCGCTCCCTCGCGGGGATGGGTTCGCCGCGGAGGCCCCCGCTCGCGCGGAAGGATCCAGCGAGCCCGGCCGCCAGGCCGGCCGCGCCTACTACCCCCTCATTTCCGACCTCAGATCAGACGAGACGACCCGCTGAATTTAAGCATATTACTAAGCGGAGGAAAAGAAACTAACCAGGATTCCCTCAGTAGCGGCGAGCGAAGAGGGAGAAGCCCAGCGCTGAATCCCCGCCCGGCCTCGGGCGCGGGAAATGTAGCGTACAGAAGGTCGTTGCGCCCGACGCCGCCCGGAGGGGGCCCGAGTCCTTCTGATGGAGGCTCTGCCCAGGGACGGTGTGAGGCCGGTAGCGGCCCCCGGCGCGCCGGGGCGCGGCCTTCTCGGAGTCGGGTTGTTTGTGAATGCAGCCCAAAGCGGGTGGTAAACTCCATCTAAGGCTAAATACTGGCA
>NW_028284054.1:1175000-1189560 GCF_059516105.1 Syngnathus floridae
GGGATGAGGCAGCATCCTCGGACACCAGCCAGGAGCGCGCGGGCGCTGTGGAAGTAAGTACATCCACTCCTGGTACCTAAAATTTTCTCCAGCGGCGGGCCCCGGGCCTAAACTTTCTCCGGGCCGCGCAACACGCACTCTCCGCCGGACACCGACGGAGGCAACGTCCCCCTCCTGCGGTGACAAAAAAAATCCACTCCTGGTACCTAAAATTTTCTCCAGCGGCGGGCCCCGGGCCTAAACTTTCTCCGGGCCGCGCAACACGCACTCTCCGCCGGACACCGACGGAGGCAACGTCCCCCTCCTGCGGTGACAAAAAAAATCCACCCCTGGTACCTAAAATTTTCTCCAGCGGCGGGCCCTTGGCTGAAACTTTCTCCGGGCCGCGCAACACGCACTTTGCGTCGGACGCCGGTCCCAAAGCGCCACCCCGGACCACCACAAGGCTACAGCCACCATCCCCAAGCGCCACCCCCGACCGCGACAAGTCGACCGCCACCAGGCGACCACCACCACCACCATCCCCAAGCGCCACCCCCGACCGCCACCAGGCGACAGCCACCATCCCCAAGCGCCACCCCCGACCGCCACCAGGCGACAGCCACCATCCCCAAGCGCCACCCCCGACCGCCACAAGGCGACCGCCACCATCCCCAAGCGCCACCCCCGACCGCCACAAGGCGACCGCCACCATCCCCAAGCGCCACCCCCCGACCGCCACCCCCCGACCGCCACCCCCCGACCGCCACCCCCCGACCGCCACAAGGCGACCGCCACCATCCCCAAGCGCCACCCCCCGACCGCCACCCCCCGACCGCCACCAGCCGACCGCCACCAGCCGACCGCCACCAGCCGACCGCCACCAGCCGTTCGCGGTGTGCGCCTCCGGCGCCACCGGTCCCAAGCACCATCCCCAAGCGCCATCCCCGACCGCCACCCCCCGACCGCCACCCCCCGACCGCCACCAGCCGACCGCCACCAGCCGACCGCCACCAGCCGTTCGCGGTGTGCGCCTCCGGCGCCACCGGTCCCAAGCACCATCCCCAAGCACCATCCCCGACCGCCACCCCCCGACCGCCACCCCCCGACCGCCACAAGCCGACCGCCACCAGCCGACCGCCACCAGCCGACCGCCACCAGCCGTTCGCGGTGTGCGCCTCCGGCGCCACCGGTCCCAAGCACCATCCCCAAGCACCATCCCCGACCGCCACCCCCCGACCGCCACCCCCCGACCGCCACCCAGCGACCGCCACCAGCCGACCGCCACCAGCCGACCGCCACCAGCCGTTCGCGGTGTGCGCCTCCGGCGCCACCGGTCCCAAGCACCATCCCCAAGCACCATCCCCGACCGCCACCCCCCGACCGCCACCAGCCGACCGCCACCCAGCGACCGCCACCCGCCGTTCGCGGTGTGCGCCGTTATCCGCCTCTCGGTGGTTCCTTGCCGGGCGTGGGTCGGCGTCCGCTGTCGGTACTTTACGGGACCACGTTCGGCCCGCGGACCAGCCGGCGGGGCTCCCTAGAAAGCTTATCCGCCTTCGCTGGTTCCCTGGTCGGCCACGAGTAGCGGGAATTCGGCCTCTTCGCCCGGAGCGCGGCTCAACTTTTGCGAAAATGCACTAAGTGCCAAAGCCCATTCATTTACAACGGCGTGTCCGCCAGAGGGCGCATTTCCCGCCGCGGACCAGCCGGCGGGACCCGCTCGACTTCCTATCCGCCTTCGCTGGTTCCCAAGTCGGCCAGAATTCCGGGCCGCGACCGGTAACTCGCGGGACCATAATTGGCCCGCGGACCAGCCGGCGGGGCTCTCTTGAGAGCTTACCCGCCTTCGCTGGTTCCCTGGTCGGCCACGAGTGGCGAGAATTCGGCCTCTTCGCCCGGAGCGCGGTTCAACTTTTGCGAAAATGCACTAAGTGCCAAAGCCCATTCATTTACAACGGCGTGTCCGCCAGAGGGCGCATTTCCCGCCGCGGACCGGCCGGCGGGGCTCGTCGGAGAGCGTGTCCGCCTCTCGGTGGTTCCTGCCGGGCGTGGGTCGGCGTCCGCTGTCGGTAGGTGACGGGACCCCGTTCGGCCCGCGGACCAGCCGGCGGGGCTCCATAGAAAGCTTACCCGCCTTCGCTGGTTCCCCGGTCGGCCGCGAGTGGCGAGAATTCGGCCTCTTCACCTGGAGCGCGGAGCGACTTTTGCCAAATTTTTTCTAAGTGCCAAGGGCTCTCGCGCCGCGATGCGTCCGCCTCTGCTGGTTCCCCGGTCGGCCGCGAGTGGCGAGAATTCGGCCTCTTCACCTGGAGCCCGGAGCGACTTTTGCCAATTTTTTTCTAAGTGCCAAGGGCTCTCGCGCCGCGATGCGTCCGCCTCTGCTGGTTCCCCGGTCGGCCGCGAGTGGCGAGAATTCGGCCTCTTCACCCGGAGCCCGGGCCGACTCCCGCCGACATGATCACATCATGATCCAATAGCGAGTGTCGTATAACTGTAACATGATGTACAAAATAAATATATAAATATTAACATCACCTATAAACATTAAATATATAAATATTAACATCACCTATAAACATTAAACATATAAATATTAACATCACCTATAAACATTATGAATACCATGTTTATAACCGAATGCTCATTTTGTATTATTTGGCTGTAAATGCGAGCATAAGTTGTATATATCATGTATTTATCCACGAACCGTTAAAGAGATGTCAAGTCAGGCTACCTTAAGAGAGTCATAGTTACTCCCGCCGTTTACCCGCCTCTGTGCGAGAGGCGGTGTAATTTCTCTCCGTGTCCGCTGGAGGGAGGCATTTCCCCGTTACAAGCTCCGGGAAGATCACCCGGACGCGGAGAACGCTTAGCCGGGGTGCTGGGAGCCTCGTTCGGCTTAGAAAGTGAGGTGGAAAGCACTCGGGGAACCGGCTGGAGGTGCGGTGGAAGCTCGGCGGGCCGCGTAAAACGCTTAGCCGGGGCTCTGGAAGCCTCGTTCGGCTTAAACAGTGAGGAGGAAAGCACCCGGGGAACCGGCTGGAGGTGCTGTGGAAGCTCAGCGGGCTGCGTAAAACGCTTAGCCGGGGCTCTGGAAGCCTCTTCGGGCGTCAAGAGTGAGGAGGAATGCAACATGAGAACCGGCTGGAGGTGCGGTGGAAGCTCGGCGGGCCGCGTAAAACGCTTAGCCGGGGCTCTGGAAGCCTCGTTCGGCTTAAACAGTGAGGATGGGAGCACCCGGAGAACCGGCTGGAGGTGCTGTGGAAGTTCAGCGGGCCGCGTAAAACGCTTAGCCGGGGCTCTGGAAGCCTCGTTCGGCTTCGAAAGTGAGGAGGAATGCACCCGGGGAACCGGCTGGAGGTGCTCTGGAAGCTCAGCGTGCCGCGTAAAACGTTTAGCCGGGGCTCTGGAAGCCTCGTTCGGCTTAGAAAGTTAGGAGGAATGCACCCGGGGAACCGGCTGGAGGTGCTCTGGAAGCTCAGCGGGCCGCGTAAAACGCTTAGCCGGGGCTCTGGAAGCCTCGTTCGGCTTAGAAAGTGAGGAGGAATGCATCATGAGAACCGGCTGGAGGTGCTCTGGAAGTCCAGCGGGCCGCGTAAAACGCTTAGCCGAGGCTCTGGAAGCCTCGTTCGGCTTAAAGAGTGAGGAGTGAAGCACCCGGAGAACCGGCTGGAAGTGCTCTGGAAGCTCAGCGGGCCGCGTAAAACGCTTAGCCGGGGTGCTGGAAGTCTCCTCGGGCGTCAAGAGTGAGGAGGAAAGCACCCGTGGAACCGGCTGGAGGTGCTGTGGAAGCTCAGCGGGCCGCGTAAAACGTTTAGCCGGGGCTCTGGAAGCCTCGTTCGGCTTAGAAAGTGAGGAGGAAAGCAGCCGGGGAACCGGCTGGAGGTGCTCTGGAAGTTCAGCGGACCGCGTAAAACGTTTAGCCGGGGCTCTGGAAGCCTCCTCGGGCGTCAAGAGTTAGGAGGAAAGCATTGTGAGGGCCGGCTGGGGGTGCTCTGGCAGTCCAGCGGGCCGCGTAAAACGCTTAGCCGGGGCTCTGGAAGCCTCGTTCGGCTTAAAGAGTGAGGAGGAAAGTACTGGGGGAACCGGCTGGAGGTGCTGTGGAAGCTCAGTGGGCTGCGTAAAACGCTTAGCCGAGGCTCTGGAAGCCTCCTCGGGCGTCAAGAGTTAGGAGGAAAGCCTCATGAGAACCGGCTGGAGGTGCTGTGGAAGCTCGGCGGGCCGCGTAAAACGCTTAGCCGGGGTGCTGGAAGCCTCCTCGGGCGTCAAGAGTTAGGAGGAAAGCATCATAAGAACCGGCTGGGGGTGCTGTGGAAGTCCAGCGGGCCGCGTAAAACGCTTAGCCGAGGCTCTGGAAGCCTCGTTCGGCTTAAAGAGTGAGGAGGAATGCATCATGAGAACCGGCTGGAGGTGCTGTGGAAGCTCAGCGGGCCGCGTAAAACGCTTAGCCGAGGCTCTGGAAGCCTCCTCGGGCTTCAAGAGTGAGGAGGAAAGCACCCGTGGAACCGGCTGGAGGTGCTCTGGAAGCTCAGCGGGCCGCGTAAAACGCTTAGCCGGGGCGCTGGAAGCCTCCTCGGGCGTCAAGAGTGAGGAGGAAATCATCATAAGAACCGGCTGGAGGTGCTGTGGAAGTCCAGCGGGCCGCGTAAAACACTTAGCCGAGGCTCTGGAAGCCTCCTCGGGCGTCAAGAGTTAGGAGGAAAGCCTCATGAGAACCGGCTGGAGGTGCTGTGGAGGCTCGGCGGGCCGCGTAAAACGCTTAACCGGGGCTCTGGAAGCCTCGTTCGGCTTACGAAGCGAGGAGGAACGCACCCGGAGAATGACATTTTGATATGATTTGACCCTAAATGGCCCGCGGACCAGCCGGCGGGACCTCGGTGAAGACCCATCCGCCTCGCGGTGGTCCCCGGCCGGCTAGAGTTCCGGACCGCGATCGGTACCTCGCGGGACCCTAAATGGCCCGCGGACCAGCCGGCGGGACCTCGGTGAAGACCCATCCGCCTCGCGGTGGTCCCTGGCCGGGTAGAATTCCGGACCGCGATCGGTAACTCGCGGGACCCTAAATGGCCCGCGGACCAGCCGGCGGGACCTCGGTGAGCACCCATCCGCCTCGCGGTGGTTCCCGGCCGGCTAGAATTCCGGACCGCGATCGCTAACTCGCGGGACCCTAAATGGCCCGCGGACCAGCCGGCGGGACCTCGGTGAAGACCCATCCGCCTCGCGGTGGTCCCCGGCCGGTTAGAATTCCGGACCGCGATCGCTAACTTGCGGGACCCTAAATGGCCCGCGGACCAGCCGGCGGGACCTCGGTGACCACCCATCCGCCTTCGCTGGTTCCCAAGTCGGCCAGAATTCCGGGCCGCGACCGGTAACTCGCGGGACCCTAAATGGCCCGCGGACCAGCCGGCGGGACTAGCTTGACTTCCTATCCGCCTTCGCTGGTTCCCAAGTCGGCCAGAATTCCGGGCCGCGGTCGCTAACTCGCGGGACCCTAAATGGCCCGCGGACCAGCCGGCGGGGCTCTCTTGAAAGCTTACCCGCCTTTGCTGGTTCCCTGGTCGGCCACGACTGGCGAGAATTCGGCCTCTTCGCCCGGAGCGCGGCTCAACTTCAGCGAAAATGCACTAAGTGCCAAAGCCCATTCATTTACAACGGCGTGTCCGCCAGAGGGCGCATTTCCCGCCGCTGACCAGCCGGCGGGGCTCTCTTGAGAGCTTGCCCGCCTTCGCTGGTTCCCTGGTCGGCCACGAGTGGCGAGAATTCGGACTCTTCACCCGGAGCCCGGAGCGACTTTTGCCAAATTTTTTCTAAGTGCCAAGGGCTCTCGCGCCGCGATCCGTCCGCCTCTGTTGGTTCCCCGGTCGGCCGCGAGTGGCGAGAATTCGGCCTCTTCACCCGGAGCCCGGGCCGACTTCCGCCGATATGATCACATCATGATCCTATAGCAAGTGTCGTACAACTATAACATGATGTACAAAATAAATATATAAATATTAACATGACCTATAAACATTAAATATATAAATATTAACATCACCTATAAACATTAAATATATAAATATTAACATCACCTATAAACATTATGAATACAATGTTTATAACCGAATGGTCACTTTGTATTATTTGGCTGTAAATGCGATCATATGTAGTATATATCATGTATTTATCCACGAACCGTTAAAAAGATGTCAAGTCGGGCTACCTTAAGAGAGTCATAGTTACTCCCGCCGTTTACCCGCCTCTGTGCGAGAGGCGGTGTAATTTCTCTCCGTGTCCGCTGGAGGGAGGTATTTCCCCGTTACGACCTCCGGGAAGATCAGCGGGACGCGGAGAACGCTTAGCCGGGGCTCTGGAAGCCTCCTCGGGCGTCAAGAGTGAGGAGGAAAGCATCGGGGGGACCGGCTGGAGGTGCTCTGGAAGCTCGGCGGGCCGCGTAAAACGCTTAGCCGGGGCTCTGGAAGCCTCGTTCGGCTTAAACAGTGAGGAGGAAAGCACTCGGGGAACCGGCTGGAGGTGCTGTGGAAGCTCGGCGGGTCGTGGAAAACGCTTAGCCGGGGTGCTGGAAGCCTCGTTCGGCTAAAAGAGTGAGGAGGAATGCATCATGAGAACCGGCTGGAGGTGCTCTGGAAGCTCAGCGGGCCGCGTAAAACGCTTAGCCGGGGTGCTGGAAGTCTCCTCGGGCGTCAAGAGTGAGGAGGGAAGCACCCGGAGAACCGGCTGGAGGTGCTGTGGAAGTCCAGCGGGCCGCGTAAAACGCTTAGCCGGGGCTCTGGAAGCCTCGTTCGGCTTAAACAGTGAGGATGGGAGCACCCGGAGAACCGGCTGGAGGTGCTGTGGAGGCTCGGCGGGCCGCGTAAAATGCTTAACCGGGGCTCTGGAAGCCTCGTTCGGCTGGGAGAGTGAGGAGGAAAGCACCATGAGGACCGTCTGGAGGTCTTCTGGAAGCACAGCGGGCCGTGTATGACGCTTAGCCGGGGTGCTGGAAGCCTGGGCCGCCTGGGAGAGTGAGGAGGAAAGTACCATGAGGACCGTCTGGAGGTCTTCTAGAAGCACAGCGGGCCGTGGAGAACGCTTAGCCGGGGTGCTGGAAGTCGAGTAAGGCTCAGCCATCTCGTCCAAGGTGCTTATAAAGTGCATGTCCGCTCGGCTGGAGGTATTTCCGGCCACCCGGCGCCTGTGCACGGCCTCTGGGTGGCTCCGGGCCGGCTAGAATTCCGGGCCGCGACCGCTAACTCGCGGGACCCTAAATGGCCCGCGGACCAGCCGGCGGGACGTCGGTGACCACCCATCCGCCTCGCGGTGGTCCCCGGCCGGGTAGAATTCCGGACCGCGATCGCTAACTCGCGGGACCGCAATTGGCCCGCGGACCAGCCGGCGGGACGTCGGTGACCACCCATCCGCCTCGCGGTGGTCCCCGGCCGGGTAGAATTCCGGACCGCGATCGCTAACTCGCGGGACCGCAATTGGCCCGCGGACCAGCCGGCGGGACCTCGGTGACCACCCATCCGCCTCGCGGTGGTCCCCGGCCGGCTAGAATTCCGGACCGCGATCGGTAATTCGCGGGACCCTAAATGGCCCGCGGACCAGCCGGCGGGACCTCGGTGAAGACCCATCCGCCTCGCGGTGGTCCCCGGCCGGCTAGAATTCCGGACCGCGATCGGTAACTCGCGGGACCCTAAATGGCCCGCGGACCAGCCGGCGGGACGTCGGTGACCACCCATCCGCCTCGCGGTGGTCCCCGGCCGGGTAGAATTCCGGACCGCGATCGGTAACTCGCGGGACCGCAATTGGCCCGCGGACCAGCCGGCGGGACGTCGGTGACCACCCATCCGCCTCGCGGTGGTCCCCGGCCGGGTAGAATTCCGGACCGCGATCGCTAACTCGCGGGACCGCAATTGGCCCGCGGACCAGCCGGCGGGACCTCGGTGACCACCCATCCGCCTCGCGGTGGTCCCCGGCCGGCTAGAATTCCGGACCGCGATCGGTAATTCGCGGGACCCTAAATGGCCCGCGGACCAGCCGGCGGGACCTCGGTGAAGACCCATCCGCCTCGCGGTGGTCCCTGGCCGGCGTGGATTCCGGACCGCGATCGGTAATTCGCGGGACCCTAAATGGCCCGCGGACCAGCCGGCGGGACCTCGGTGACCACCCATCCGCCTCGCGGTGGTCCCTTGCCGGCTAGAATTCCGGACCGCGATCGGTAATTTGCGGGACCCTAAATGGCCCGCGGACCATCCGGCGGGACCTCGGTGAAGACCCATCCGCCTCGCGGTGGTCCCTGGCCGGCTAGAATTCCGGACCGCGATCGGTACCTCGCGGGACCCTAAATGGCCCGCGGACCAGCCGGCGGGACCTCGGTGAAGACCCATCCGCCTCGCGGTGGTCCCCGGCCGGCTAGAATTCCGGACCGCGATCGGTAACTCGCGGGACCCTAAATGGCCCGCGGACCAGCCGGCGGGACCTCGGTGAAGACCCATCCGCCTCGCGGTGGTCCCCAGCCGGGTAGAATTCCGGACCGCGATCGGTACCTCGCGGGACCCTAAATGGCCCGCGGACCAGCCGGCGGGACCTCGGTGACCACCCATCCGCCTCGCGGTGGTCCCCGGCCGGGTAGAATTCCGGACCGCGATCGGTAACTCGCGGGACCCTAAATGGCCCGCGGACCAGCCGGCGGGACCTCGGTGAAGACCCATCCGCCTCGCGGTGGTCCCCAGCCGGGTAGAATTCCGGACCGCGATCGGTACCTCGCGGGACCCTAAATGGCCCGCGGACCAGCCGGCGGGACCTCGGTGACCACCCATCCGCCTCGCGGTGGTCCCCGGCCGGGTAGAATTCCGGACCGCGATCGGTAACTCGCGGGACCCTAAATGGCCCGCGGACCAGCCGGCGGGACCTCGGTGAAGACCCATCCGCCTCGCGGTGGTCCCTGGCCGGGTAGAATTCCGGACCGCGATCGGTACCTCGCGGGACCCTAAATGGCCCGCGGACCAGCCGGCGGTACCTCGGTGACCACCCATCCGCCTCGCGGTGGTCCCTGGCCGGGTAGAATTCCGGACCGCGATCGGTAACTCGCGGGACCCTAAATGGCCCGCGGACCAGCCGGCGGGACCTCGGTGACCACCCATCCGCCTCGCGGTGGTCCCCGGCCGGCTAGAATTCCGGACCGCGATCGCTAACTCGCGGGACCGCAATTGGCCCGCGGACCAGCCGGCGGGACCCGCTTGACTTCCTATCCGCCTTCGCTGGTTCCCAAGTCGGCTAGAATTCCGGACCGCGATCGCTAACTCGCGGGA
Organism: Syngnathus floridae; assembly: GCF_059516105.1. Lineage (NCBI taxonomy): Eukaryota > Metazoa > Chordata > Actinopteri > Syngnathiformes > Syngnathidae > Syngnathus > Syngnathus floridae. The sequence continues at coordinate 1,184,276 of NW_028284054.1, forward strand.
CCGCAATTGGCCCGCGGACCAGCCGGCGGGACCCACTTGACTTCCTATCCGCCTTCGCTGGTTCCCAAGTCGGCTAGAATTCCGGACCGCAATCGCTAACTCGCGGGACCGCAATTGGCCCGCGGACCAGCCGGCGGGACCCAATCCACTTCCTATCCGCCTTCGCTGGTTCCCAAGTCGGCTAGAATTCCGGACCGCGATCGCTAACTCGCGGGACCGCAATTGGCCCGCGGACCAGCCGGCGGGACCCGCTCCACTTCCTATCCGCCTTCGCTGGTTCCCAAGTCGGCCACAAATTACGATTATTCGGCCTCTCGCTCTGGAAGTGCCATCGGCACTTGCTCGGAAAAGTGTCCGCCTCTTCTGGTTCCCTAGGTCGGCCGCCAAATGCGAAAAATCGGCCTCTACCCCGTTTGGGTACCAGGGGTAGGGTGCAGTACCAACTTTGGTCTTCAGGTGCGCCAGAGCGCGATGGTTGGTCCCACTAGTCAGCGTACTCATCGACGGTTTACTCCCCTTTCGCAAAATATAGTGGGCACGTATGTGCAGGACTGTTTATTTTTATTTTGAAAAATTTTCTAAGTGCCAGCGGACGCTGGCACACGACGTGTCCGAGCCACGATGGTGCCCAGGCCGGACAGCGACGGCGAAAAAGCCGATTCTGGAAGTTTCGAATATGCCAACGGCAAAAGCGGCGTGATGTGTCCGCCTCGGCTGGTTCTCCGGTCGGCCAGAAAAAGTGAAAATTCGGCCTCTCGCTCTGGAGGTCCGACGAACTTTGGCGAATATTTTCTAAGTGCCAACGGGTGTTGCGCCGAAATGTGTCCGACTCGGCTGGTTCCCCGAGTCGGCCCGAACGAGCGAAAATTCGGCCTCTTCGCCTGGAAGTCCGGCCGACTTTGGCGAATATTTTCTAAGTGCCAACGGGTGTTGCGCCGAAATGTGTCCGACTCGGCTGGTTCCCCGAGTCGGCCCGAACGAGCGAAAATTCGGCCTCTTCGCCTGGAAGTCCGGCCGACTTTGGCGAATATTTTCTAAGTGCCAACGGGTGTTGCGCCGAAATGTGTCCGACTCGGCTGGTTCCCCGAGTCGGCCCGAACGAGCGAAAATTCGGCCTCTTCGCCTGGAAGTCCGACGAACTTTGGCGAATATTTTCTAAGTGCCAACGGGTGTTGCGCCGAAATGTGTCCGACTCGGCTGGTTCCCCGAGTCGGCCCGAACGAGCGAAAATTCGGCCTCTTCGCCTGGAAGTCCGACGAACTTTGGCGAATATTTTCTAAGTGCCAACGGGTGTTCGGCCGTAATGTGTCCGACTCGGCTGGTGCCCCGAGTCGGCCCGAACGAGCGAAAATTCGGCCTCTTCGCCTGGAGGTCCAACGAACTTTGGCGAATATTTTCTAAGTGCCAACGGGTGTTACACCGTAATGTGTCCGACTCGGCTGGTTCCTCCGGTCGGCCCGAACGAGCGAAAATTCGGCCTCTTCGCCTGGAAGTCCGGCCGACTTGGGCGAATATTTTCTAAGTGCCAACGGGTGTTACGCCGAAATGTGTCCGACTCGGCTGGTTCCCCGAGTCGGCCAGAAAAAGTGAAAATTCGGCCTCTTCGCCTGGAAGTCCGGCCGACTTGAGCTAATATTTTCTAAGTGCCAACGGGTGTTCGGCCGTAATGTGTCCGACTCGGCTGGTTCCCCGAGTCTGCCCGAACGAGCGAAAATTCGGCCTCTCGCTCTGGAAGTCCTGCCAACTTGAGCGAATATTTTCTAAGTGCCATCGGGTCTTGCCCGGAAAAGTGTCCGACTCGGCTGGTTCCCCGAGTCGGCCCGAACGAGCGAAAATTCGGCCTCTCGCTCTGGAAGTCCTGCCAACTTGAGCGAATATTTTCTAAGTGCCAACGGCTGTTCGGCCGTAACGTGTCCGACTCGGCTGGTTCCCCGAGTCGGTCCGAACGAGCGAAAATTCGGCCTCTTGCTCTGGAAGTCCTGCCAACTTTAGCGAATATTTTCTAAGTGCCATCGGGTCTTGCCCGGAAAAGTGTCCGACTCGGCTGGTTCCCCGAGTCGGCCAGAAAAAGTGAAAATTCAGCCTCTTGCTCTGGAAGTCCTGCCAACTTGAGCGAATATTTTCTAAGTGCCATCGGGTCTTGCCCGGAAAAGTGTCCGACTCGGCTGGTTCCCCGAGTCGGCCCGAACGAGCGAAAATTCGGCCTCTTGCTCTGGAAGTCCTGCCAACTTGAGCGAATATTTTCTAAGTGCCATCGGGTCTTGCCCGGAAAAGTGTCCGACTCGGCTGGTTCCCCGAGTCGGCCCGAACGAGCGAAAATTCGGCCTCTTGCTCTGGAAGTCCTGCCAAATTGAGCGAATATTTTCTAAGTGCCAACGGGTCTTGCCCGGAAAAGTGTCCGACTCGTCTGGTTCCCCGAGTCGGCCCGACCGAGTGAAAATTCGGCCTCTCGCTCTGGAAGTCCTGTCAACTTGAGCGAATATTTTCTAAGTGCCATCGGGTCTTGCCCGGAAAAGTGTCCGACTCGGCTGGTTCCCCGAGTCGGCCCAAACGAGTGAAAATTCGGCCTCTTGCTCTGGAAGTCCTGCCAAATTGAGCGAATATTTTCTAAGTGCCAACGGGTCTTGCCCGGAAAAGTGTCCGACTCGTCTGGTTCCCCGAGTCGGCTCCGACCGAGTGAAAATTCGGCCTCTCGCTCTGGAAGTCCTGTCAACTTGAGCGAATATTTTCTAAGTGCCATCGGGTCTTGCCCGGAAAAGTGTCCGACTCGGCTGGTTCCCCGAGTCGGCCCGAACGAGTGAAAATTCGGCCTCTTGCTCTGGAAGTCCTGCCAACTTGAGCGAATATTTTCTAAGTGCCATCGGGTCTTGCCCGGAAAAGTGTCCGACTCGTCCGGTTCCCTAGTTCGGCCACATAATGTGAAAATTCGGCCTCTTGCTCTGGAAGTCCTGCCAACTTGAGCGAATATTTTCTAAGTGCCATCGGGTCTTGCCCGGAAAAGTGTCCGACTCGGCTGGTTCCCCGAGTCGGCCCGAACGAGTGAAAATTCGGCCTCTTGCTCTGGAAGTCCTGCCAACTTGAGCGAATATTTTCTAAGTGCCATCGGGTCTTGCCCGGAAAAGTGTCCGACTCGGCTGGTTCCCCGAGTCGGCCCGAGCGAGTGAAAATTCGGCCTCTTGCTCTGGAAGTCCTGCCAACTTGAGCGAATATTTTCTAAGTGCCATCGGGTCTTGCCCGGAAAAGTGTCCGACTCGTCCGGTTCCCTAGTTCGGCCACATAATGTGAAAATTCGGCCTCTTGCTCTGGAAGTCCTGCCAACTTGAGCGAATATTTTCTAAGTGCCATCGGGTCTTGCCCGGAAAAGTGTCCGACTCGTCCGGTTCCCTAGTTCGGCCACATAATGTGAAAATTCGGCCTCTTGCTCTGGAAGTCCTGCCAACTTGAGCGAATATTTTCTAAGTGCCATCGGGTCTCTCCCGGAAAAGTGTCCGACTCGGCTGGTTCCCCGGTTCGGCCACATAATGTGAAAATTCGGCCTCTTGCTCTGGAAGTCCTGCCAACTTGAGCGAATATTTTCTAAGTGCCATCGGGTCTCTCCCGGAAAAGTGTCCGCCTCGTCCGGTTCCCTAGTTCGGCCACGGAATGTGAAAATTCGGCCTCTCTGAGGTACCAGGGGTACGCATTTAGGTACCAGGGGTAGTCGCTGAGGTACCAGGGGTATGCATTTAGGTACCAGGGGAGACCACTACGGTCTGTTGGTCCCCCTAGTTAGTGTACTCATCGGTTTACTCCCCTTTCGCAAAATATAGTCGGCACGTATGTGCAGGACTGTTTATTTTTATTTTGAAAAATGTTCTAAGTGCCAACGGAAGCTGGCACACGAACTGTCCGAGCCACGATGGTGCCCAGGCCGGACAGCGACGGCGAAAAAGCCGATGTGTGTTTGATGGAAGTTTCGAATATTTTCAAAGTGCCAACGGCACTTGCGGGGTGATGTGTCCGCCTCGTCTGGTTCCCCAGGTCGGCCAGAAAAAGTGAAAATTCGGCCTCTTCTCCTGGAAGTCCGGCCAAGTTTGGCGAATATTTTCAAAGTGCCAACGGCACTTGCGGGGTGATGTGTCCGCCTCGTCTGGTTCCCCAGGTCGGCCAGAACAAGTGAAAATTCGGCCTCTTCTCCTGGAAGTCCGGCCAAGTTTGGCGAATATTTTCAAAGTGCCAACGGCACTTGCGGGGTGATGTGTCCGCCTCGTCTGGTTCCCCAGGTCGGCCAGAAAAAGCGAAAATTCGGCCTCTTCTCCTGGAAGTCCGGCCAAGTTTGGCGAATATTTTCTAAGTGCCATCGGCACTTGCGGGGTGATGTGTCCGCCTCGTCTGGTTCCCCAGGTCGGCCAGAACAAGTGAAAATTCGGCCTCTTCTCCTGGAAGTCTGGCCAAGTTTGGCGAATATTTTCAAAGTGCCAACGGCACTTGCGGGGTGATGTGTCCGCCTCGTCTGGTTCCCCAGGTCGGCCAGAACAAGTGAAAATTCGGCCTCTTCTCCTGGAAGTCTGGCCAAGTTTGGCGAATATTTTCTAAGTGCCAACGACTCGACCAGCGTAAAGTGTCCGCCTCGGCTGGTTCCCCATAACGGCCACCATAAGTGAAAATTCGGCCTCTTCTCCTGGAAGTCAAGCCAAGTTTGGCGAATATTTTCTAAGTGCCAACGACCCAACCAGCGTAAAGTGTCCGCCTCGGCTGGTTCCCCATAACGGCCACAACAAGTGAAAATTCGGCCTCTTCTCCTGGAAGTCTGGCCAAGTTTGGCGAATATTTTCTAAGTGCCAACGACCCAACCAGCGTAAAGTGTCCGCCTCGGCTGGTTCCCCATAACGGCCACAACAAGTGAAAATTCGGCCTCTTCTCCTGGAAGTCTGGCCAAGTTTGGCGAATATTTTCTAAGTGCCAACGACCCAACCAGCGTAAAGTGTCCGCCTCGGCTGGTTCCCCATAACGGCCACAACAAGTGAAAATTCGGCCTCTTCTCCTGGAAGTCTGGCCAAGTTTGGCGAATATTTTCTAAGTGCCAACGACTCAACCAGCGTAAAGTGTCCGCCTCGGCTGGTTCCCCAGGTCGGCCACCAAAAGTGAAAATTCGGCCTCTTCTCCTGGAAGTCAAGCCAAGTTTGGCAAATATTTTCTAAGTGCCAACGACTCAACCAGCGTAAAGTGTCCGCCTCGGCTGGTTCCCCATAACGGCCACCAAAAGTGAAAATTCGGCCTCTTCTCCTGGAAGTCAAGCCATGTTT